>NC_048298.1:96330748-96630748 GCF_013100865.1 Trachemys scripta elegans
CCCCGCAGAGCCTCCCGCCCCCCCGCCTGCCGTGGGCACATGCGGCGCGGCCCGCCGCGGCCAGGGAGCCCCGCGCCGCTCCTGCTCGGCTGTGCTCCAGTGGTTTGCCCCGCCAGGAAGGAGCCGCTGGAGCGCAGCCGAGCGGGAGAGGCGCGGGGCTCCCTGCAGGCGGCGGGACGCGCCGCATGTGCCCACGGCAGGCTGGGGGGCGGGAGGCTCTGCGGGGCTGGGAAAAGCCCTGGCTCCCGCCCGTTGCCCAGCCTGGAGCCCCGGGGAGCCCCTCAGGAGACCGGCCGCTGCTGTGGCTCGGCTGTGCCAGCCCTGGCCCCCTGCACGCCCGCGCCGCGCTGCCCCTGGGGTCCCCGGCTCACATGAACCGCCACTGCCCCACGGCCAGCCCCGGGCTTGGGGGCTCCTGCAGCCACTTCCATGGGAGAGACAGCTTTGTCCCTGCCCAGTCCCGCTACAGGCTCTGCCTCCTTACACCCATCCAGCCTGTGCCCTGCCCGGGTCCCCGCTGGAGCCGTACGCCCTCGCCCACCCAGACTTCTTTGCTTCCCAGCGCTTCTTATCGGTCCCCCCCCCATGCCCTCTTTATCCCCAGCCCCCTCTGCATCGGGGCCAGCTTTTGCCCTGGGGTGGGCAGCACGTGCGGCCGTCGTGGCTGGGGCCTGCTAATGCCCCCCGCCCCTGCGAAACTGCTTTTTTTTTTTTGCTCTGCCGCCATTTTTTTTTGCTCTGCCCCCCCTCCGCCCTCCCGCGTCCTGATATTTCATCCCTGTGATCTGGTCACCCTACTCTCTCACAAACAGACGTTTGTCCAATAAAAGATATTACCTTATCTATCTTGTCAGCCTACAGTAAGGTGAGGTGAGCTGTGCCTTGCTGCCTTAGGTAGCAGCCTGTTTTCTCTCTTACTCTGTATTTTGTGGTGTTCTGAATTCTAAGAAAGTGTTACGCTGAAACCTTCCTGTAAGAATATTAATGTTTTTATCTAACTTCTGTGTGTCTATGCTGCAAAACATAACAGTTTGCTGCGCCCTTCAGAAGCATTCCTTGGAGTAAGACAATTCTCCCACCCCTGCAAAAACATTTTCCTTGTCATGTCCCAACTGGAGAAGGAAATACAGTAGAATTTCAGTTATCCTTTTATTACATGAAACACATTCACATCCCCAGATGCTTAACAGTGAAAATTCCCTTGATTATTTAAGCTTATATATTGTCTACCGTGATGCTAACATGTCTGAGGTTGTTGTAAAAGTCTTTGAAGGAGAAGGTCTCATAACTAATTAGGCCCTAGGATGCTGCAACAAACTCACTTGTTGCCTTTTCTAGGGCCTCCCCAAATATTCCGCCAGCCTACAGCATAAGAAAAGTAATTTGGACACAGATTGGAAGTCAACATTCCACTTGCTCATCTATTTTATTTATAAGATAGTCCAGATTCCTGGATCTTCTATTGTAATGATGTTCTGGGTGCAGAGGACTGACCCATGACAAGTAAAATTAATTCTATTCCTATTAATTTGAGAAAATGTTATTATATATTTTCCTAACACTTAAGGTAGGATATAAAATTTCTGCAGAATTAATATATTAATCAAAACTTCTAAGAGAAGCTGTCATGCTGTCTGGAGTGGCTCACAACTGTGAGGGTCTCCCTCAGCAAACGGTCAGAAAACAGGGCAGACTCCCAAAAGTAGTGGCATGTTCTATAATTAGATTTCACCAAGCCAGTAACAAATGTGAACTCCTGGATAATTATGCCAGCTTTACCATGGAGTCATAGGCAGTCCCCTCAGACTATCCAGTCTATCCTGCCACCCAGGCAAACTGAACTTTGTGATAAAAGGTTCTTTAAACCAAAAATCACACCACACCACTTGCTCCTAGTGCCAAGAGACCAGCCACTTACCCCAGATCAATTGGTACTCCAGATCTTACACCAAAGACAATACTGGCAGCCAATTCTATAATAAACTAAAACAGGGCTGGATTAACCTTTTGTGGGCCTGGTGCCAAACAATATTTGTGGGCCCCTATGGGGGCAATTGAGCATGGCGAGTGGGGGTTGGTCCCCAGACCGAGGGGCCAGCCAGGGGCAATGGGACATGGCATGGCAGGGGCCTCTCTGCTCCGCCCAACCCAGTGCAAGGGCACTATTTACAAACCAGAAGTTGCCAGATGCACACTAGCCTGCCCAGTCCTGTGTTGCAAGCATGCCCCTTCCTCTCGGGGTGGGGTGGGGGGCATGCTGTGCCACACAGCCCACCCCCCTGACCAACAGGAACACCCCCCCAACTCCCTATGGCCAAAGCCCCCCCGGACCTGCTATGCCCAGTGTGTCCCCAGACCCCCTTCCACAAATGCACAGCACCCTGCTCAGTGCCCACCTGCCCAAAACCCCACCACAAATGCCCAGCACCCCACACAGAATCCCCACTCCCTAGTGCCCCAATACACACAGATCTTCCCTGCCCCCTCACAGCCCAGCATCCACCCCAGACCCTCCCCGAGACCCACTCCCCTACCCCCTGCCTCACCGGCTCTGCTGGGAGGTGATTGTGTCTTCCCTGTAAGAGCCCATACAGTTCAGAGATGAAGGATTGTTCTTTGAATTAATTTGTGTATCTTCTTCTGACAGAAGACAAGCTGACAGTATCTCTACCCACATGGACTTTTGCTTTGATGACAGTGAGTGAGGAATGCACTTAGTCTTTTGATGGCCACTGGGTTTGAAATTAGCATTTTCTGTTAAAGTCCTTAAATCCTTCATTAGCATTTCACAAGATTTCTTTGATAGGTTATTTAGTTACTAGGGTATACACAATGTAAATGTTTGCTATTACATTATAATAGGAACAGATAAATGAAAACAATACAAGTAACATTCCACTAGTTTTCATGAAGTTTAAACACCTGAATACACTCTTACATTTACACTCATTTTGATCTATTCTAATACACTAGTGAATTAGCCTCTGGCCCGGATCTGCCCTGGTCTGCCAGCGTTATACAAACCAAGAAAGATTAGCACAAACATCACATCCTTATAGGAAAGCAGAGGAGAATCAATAAACAGGCAAAGGAAAAGGTAAGATTCAGCCAAGATAGTACAATCCAATGTAGTTCTTTTAAGACATTCACAGTGAACAGGTAAAGGATAATACATAACCATTGTCTCCTCGGGATTAAATTTTTTTTGCATGCATACCCATGTAATGAACTCTGTTCATGGTGTGCCTCTCCATAATGAAATGTAGTTAAAGTACAAAGCAAGAAAAGCTACATATCAGTAAAATATAAAGGAACAAATCAAGTTTGCTTTAGAAATACAATAGATTTGAACTGTTTAAAGTGTAGCTATAGAAAGCGTCCTATTGTAAAGGATCCTGCAAATACTTAAACAACGTGCATCTTCACTCATATGAGTAACATTACACATATGCTTAAATATTTGCAGGATTTGGGCTTTAAAGTCCTTTTTTCATTGGTTCTCTGGATGCTTTACACAAAGTCAGGTGATTTTTTTTCATCCCATGCAGAACTTCAGTAAGGGCAAATATTGTCCCTATACAGCCATGGATCAATGCTGCTTTAGAATCAGATTAATACAAGCCATAGATTGGATTAATTTTTCTGTGTACGCAATTTAACGGGTGTGTTCACACAGATAGAAAAATACTGTACATATTGAATGGCATGGTTAATCACAGAGAGGGAGAGTAACATTTTTCATTACTTTTTTCTATTTTCCAACAACTTTGAAAACACTGGCTGCCATTTGTGATCTTGTAACCAGTTTGCTGTTAATGCCTGATTCATTGTGACCTTTTACATTGTTTAGTTATTTACTCCAGAGCAGGATGCAAAATGGATGTAAAAAGCTACTAAATAAGAATGGAAGCATTTTACATCCACTCTGCACAGGGGTAAATGATTGCACAACATACAGGGCAATGATGAATCAGGCCAAATTATTCATCATTTTGTATTGAAGTTAGAGGAAGTCTTGAACATGCTTGGTAGAGTTCACCTTATATCATGGATATTGGCTACCTCTATGAGAACTGGTGAAGGAGGTGGTCAGAAATTATATTTCAGACAGAAACTTGGCTCCACACAGGCTAAACAGAGGGACCAAACTGTTCATAGAAGTTTCTGTAAAACCCTCCAGATTCCCCCATTTCTCTCACCATTATCCTTGGGCCTTCTGTCACAACTGAATAGTGGTGGATCCAGGTCCCTCTGCAGCCTGTTGACAGTGCTCAGAACAGCAGTCACTCGCCTAAGAAGTCGTTACTTCCAATCAGATTCTGCCAGTTGACTTCCCTGGGGGGTTTGACAAGCCACTTAACTTCTCCATCTCAGTAGCCACATTTTATAGATGAGGAAAAGAATACTTATTCCCCTACATCAAAGGGATGGTGAAGTAATTATAATGTTCATGCAGCACTTTCTGAAAAATGTGGAATGCTCTGTACGTATTTTTGTTATTACATTAGAGTTGGCATCTCTGTGCAGTACCAGCAGAGAGGCAAAGGGCTAACGTGGGTTGATCGAGCAAGACTGAGTTGATAGCTCACTGCTAGAAATGTGCCCTTCAAGCCAAGAGTGATGCATGTTGGCCAACAACATATGAATAACTTTGTCCAGTGGTTCCCTGTGCTGTTAAACAGTGGGCTTCAGAAAATACCAGTTTCTAACAATCAAAGATGACCTTTTAAACACTGAATCAAAACTAAGTTTTACTCCAAAAATTGAGGCCCAGAACCACAGAAGCAGAAACAATAAAACACCTTGGCCTTAATTACATACACTGTACAGATGAGGGTATGGTATATAGGTGCGCTAGCTCCGCTTGAAATCCCTCAGAAAAGGGGTTTGATTGGGCTCCAAATGTCATAAAAGTCACCATGGCTAAATGGCAAAACAGAGAGATATACTGTACATCAGAAGGTTTATCTATAAGGGTTGCCCTGAGCTAGAACTAGAGCTGGTCAAAAAAGGGTGAAAATATAGCAAAAATTCAAAAGAGTTTTGAAATATTTCCCAATTTTTTATATTTTCCAACTTGTTCTCTATTCAGTCCAACAAAGGGGGGAAGGGGAAGGTGGAATTAATGGAGAAAAAAAGGAAAAATCATCTCTCCCCCTGCCGCCATGTCTCCTCTGAAAAATCCCAACTCCCTCTAGGACCATTTGAGGATTCAGAAATAGATTGGTTACCTTTTAAATGTCTTACACACACCAAATCATCCAGCATTAGAGAGAGAAATGTTTTAAACTTTTAAATGAATCCCAAATGAAGACATCTTCCATCCAATTTGGGACAGCTCTGCAGAGTAAAGGTCTCTATCTGTATATATTTCATAAAAAATCCCTACTTTACAAGAACGATAAGGTTGCAAAGTCAAACACTCAATAGTTAGGAAGTACCAGAATTAAGGTTGCCAGTGCAATCTTAATTATTCCCCCTTTTGTATATTCATTATGATACATGATCACATATTATTTCACCCAACTTCATTCTTGGAAATGACATTTTAAAAAAATTCAGCCTGAAGCAGCCACCCAGCATAGAAAGTTTCAGCCCAAATGGTTAAAGATTGGCAAAGTTATAAGAAACTGAAAACTGCAATATTGCCTTGCCAGCCTTGCCCAAGAAAAAGCTCTCTCTGATTGGCTGCTCTTGCCCAGGAGGTGAGGAAATGGGGAAGGCAGCCAATCAGGGCTGCTGCAGGGGGTAAGTTGCTATCTCTCCCCTCAGGAGCCCAGAGGCATTTTGGGGTAGGGGAGGGAGGGGGGAGAGGAAGGAGCAGATAGTCCTCAGCAGCTCAGAGAGGTCTGGTCCCTCTTCCTCTCTTGTGAGAAAAAATGATCCGTCTGCTCTGTGCTCCTCTCCATCTTACAACACCAGGCATGGGATGGGGGAGAGGAGGTGAAGAACCCCTGGAGCTGCTCCCCATCTCTCCAACCTGGGAAAGGGGAGAAAGGGACGTGCTGGATCTGCCCTCCCAGACCTGGAGTCTGGGGGAAGAACCCTTAGAACTGCAAGAGAAGCAAAGGGCAGTATGTATGTGGGCTGGGGGCTGGGGAGTGTAGGCACCAGCATTCATTCATTAGATTTTTTGTGGTTTGGGAGCAGCTGGCAGCTCTGCATCATCTAGCAGCCAACCGAGAGCGCTTGCAGTGGGGGGCCACAATCATCTTATTGTTAGGAGAGTTGGCAACACCGCAGCTGTCCCAAATGCTTTGGGGCTGGGCAGAAAGTGTTCAAAAAATCAAAAGCCACATGAAAAAGCAATGTAATTTATCATTATTTTCATTTTCTTGACTTTGGGGCAGGTCTGACTTTTGGGGCTGGCAAGGCTTGTTGGGTTGCCAGTTTTGGTTGGACACACAGGCGCTGACTCTGTGGGTGCTCCAGGGCTGGAGCACCCACAGGGAAAAATAGGTGGGTGCTTAGCACTCACCGGCAGCTCCCCACCCCGCCCCAGCTCACCTCCACCTCCGCTTCGCTTCCGCCTCCTCCCCTGAGCACGTGGCCGAGTCCTGCTTTTCCCCCTCCCTCCCAACACTTGGAAGGGGGGGGGGAGTGGGAATGCGGCACGCTTGGGGGAGGAGGCGGGGATTTGGGGAGGGGTCCAATAGGGGCAGGGAGGAGGTGGAGTCGGGGCAGGGCTGGGGGCCGTGAGCACTCACCATCGCCAATGAAAGTTGGCGCCTGTGGTTGGACATATTCCTGGAAGTTTCATCACGACATAATCTTTCACTAAAGATGAATCTTTATGTCCCAGTGCCCAGTGATGCATTGCTTCACATCCCAGCAATCCCTGTGCTTCCGTCCACATTTGGTGCCATTTTCAACTGTTTGTGCACTGTGTACCCTACCTCTTCGGGCTGCAGGAATGGATTCTGAACTGTTGACCAGTTTGCTGCTTGCTCTGATCAACACATCACAGTGGCAGTGGAGTTATTCCTTAAACTACAAAGGCAAGAGGTGTGCAACATTGATCTCACCACACGTACTAGCTATGACACAAGATTGCTTGTGGCATTCACAGAAGTGCTGACCATAGTGGAACACCGCTTCTGGGCTCAGGAAACAAGCACTGAGTGGTGGGATCACATCGTGATGCACATCTGGGATGACAAGCAGTGGCTGCAGAACTTTTGGATGAGGAAAGCCACATTCATGGGACTGTGTGATGAGTTTGCTCCAGCTCTGCAGCGCAAGGACATGAAAATGAGAGCTACTCTGCCATTGGAGAAGCACGTGGCGATTGCACTGCGGAAGCTGGCTACTCCAGACTGCTACCAATTGGTCACTAACCAGTTTGGAGTGGGAAAGTAGACTGTTGGACTCGTGTTGACGGAAGTGTGCAGGGCCATTAATCGCATCCTGCTCCGAAAGACCGTGACTCTGGGCAACATGCATGACATTGTGGATGGCTTTGCACAAATGGGCTTCCCTAACTGCAGAGGGGCAATAGATGGCACGCATATTCCAATTCTGGCACCAGACCACCTAGCCACCGAGTACATTAATCACAAGGGGTATTTCTCAATGGTTCTCCAGGCGCTTGTGGATCACCGTGGGCATTTCACAGACATTAATGCAGGCTAGTGCAGAAAGGTGCATGATGCATGCATCTTTTGGAACACTGGCCCGTTCAGGAAGCTGCAAGCAGGGACTTTCTTCCCGGACCAGAAGATCATCGTTGGGGAAGTCGAAATGCCCATTGTGATCATGGGAGACACTGCCTACCCCTTAATGCCGTGGCTTATGAAGCCATACATGGGGCAACTTGACAGCAGCAAGGAGCGGTTCAACAACAAGCTGAGCAAGTGCAGAATGACTGTTGAGTGTGCTTTTGGCTGTTTAAAGGCCCGCTGGCGCTGTCTCTGGGGGAGGATGGACCTGGCCGATGACAATATTCCTGTGCTTATAGCCGTGTGCTGTACACTCCATAATATTTGTGAAGGGAAGGGTGAAAGCTTCTGTCAGGGCTGTACTGCAAAGGCTCAGCGCCTGGAGGCTGAATTTGAACAGCCAGAGACCAGGGCTATTGGGTGCAGCGCGGGGCCATAAGGATCAGGGATGCCTTGAGGCAGCGATTTGAAGCTGAAAGCCACTAGTATTTGTTGCTATGCTTGGGAGTGCAGTGCTTGTAATGCTAGGAGGTGATTGTGAATGGTGCAGACAATGCACTATGAAGGTTTAATATAATTGTTTGTTGCTTTGCAGGACTCTGATTGCTTTCAATTAATAGAATAAAGATTGCTTTCAAATCAACACAATTCTTTTATAAAAAAACAACAACCGGAGGAGAGAATCAAACAAACAAACAAAAAAACCCATCAGCAATGAGGGGGATGGGGGAAGGGAAGAAGGGAAGGTCCCAGGAAGAGGTGGGGTCCCGGGATGGCTAAAGATTTGTGTATGTCCAGAGATCATATCCAACCTTCTCCTTTGAAGTACAATGCAGTGGGTACTGTACTTCAACAGGGCCAAACTGCAGGGGGACGGGTGTTGAGTGCAGTGGGTAATGGGAGTCTGCAGTGCTGGACTGTGAGGGGGGAGGAGTGGAATGCCACATGTGTAGACTGGAGCCAGGAGGTCGATAAGAGTATGTTTGCAGTGTTTGGGGGATGCATGGGAAAGAGTTTTGCAACAGCGGCTGTAGGGGAGGGCAGGTGCGGAGCTGCTCAGTTTGCAGAGCTAACTGCAACAGTTTGCCTGGAGTGTGTCTGCTTGGCACTCCGTAACGTCTAAGAGCTGCTCCATGGCTTCATTCTGGTGCGCCGCATTCTCCTTTTGGTCCCTCCTCTTGCTATCCTGCCACTCCTTCAATTCCTGTTTCTCGGCGGCGGAGTGCATCATAACATCATGCAGAAAGTACTCCTAAGTTCTTGGCTGCTTTCTAATTCTGCGCACTCAGCTGCCGATAATAAAGAGGGAGGCTAGGCTCCCAAGGTCGTCTCTGTGAAGTTTAAAAGCAACATTTTACAGAAGCAGTATTGTTTGCAACACACAGAACACTGGATTCAGTGATTTAAAACACAGCCAGTACTCACACACCTGTCACTAACTGGCTGACCCCAGGCAAGCACACATGAGCCACAAGACCCCCAAAATGGTGAGTAGCCACAGGGGCAGGGGAAATCACTCTTCCCAGAACCTGCTATACACTGGGCACATGGCTCTTGGGGAGAGCCAGCACCTTAGGGCGAGGCTGATAATCATTTCCCCATATTTTCCACAGGATGTGATCATTATGGAATATATCTCACTGCTGAGGGTGAGCAGAAAATCAAGGGAGGGTCTGCTCCAAGATTGCGGCTTCCGCCCTGGCCCCTATGTGGCTTGCCTGTGTGCAGCAATGGTCCCCCACCCGTGACAGCAGAGTGGCGTGGGAAAGTTACCGTTAATGGGGCAAAAAACAAAGCAGCTCCACCGAAGAACCTGAAGCAGCAGATTACCTAGTATCTCCATGAGAGTTTCCTGGAGATCTCTTGAGGGAGATTCCCGTGAAGCGAGGGAGTCAATCAATTGCCTGTTCTGCCGCTCAGACAAGGCATGTGGTGGGAGATAAGCCTGCTTTCTGCAACCCTCCTGCCCTCACCAACTCGGTTCAGCAATTCCCAAAATCAAATCCACTTACCAGGGGCCTCCTCTCCTATTTGCGCTTCCCCAGCATCTGATAGCTGTGACTGGCTAGGCTCCTCCAGGGTAGAAAAGAACTCCTGGCTGCATGCATCTCTGACCTCCCAGTCATCCTCTACCTCCTCCTCCCTCTCTTAGATTTCCTCCTCCTGGCTCAGTCCACTTGACTGGCACGCAAGCCACAGAAGTATCCACAGTGGCCTTTGCAGTGGAGGTGGGGTCACCACTGAGTATCATGTCCAGCTCTTTGTAGAGCCAGCAGCTCGTGGGCGCAGCATGGGAGCGGCAGTTTGCCTCCCGCGCCTTGTGGTAGGCATTCCGCAGCTCCTTAACTTTTACCCTACACTGCAGTGTGTCCCGGTCATGGTCCCTTTCTATCATGCATCATGAAATCTGTCCATAGGTATCATAATTCCAACAGCTGGAGCGCAGCTGGGACTGGACATCCTCCTCTCCCCAAATGCCGATGAGGTCCAGTAGCTCGGCATTGCTCCAAGCGGGGGATCACCTGGTGTGTGGAGCAGGCAGGGCCACCTAGAAAGATGCGCTGAGACCACTGCATGCATCACCAAGCAAACAGGAAGGGGACTTTCAAAATTCCAAAGGAATGTACGGGGTGGGGCTGACGGTTGGTCACCTGAGGGCAGGGCAGTAGAGTTCAAACCGATGACCAGAGACGTGAGAACAGGCATTGTGGGACACCTCCCAGAGGCCAATCACAGCGCTGTAATCGCCAGGGTGTCTATACTGGCACCGTGGCGCTGTATCCCTGGAGCAGAAAGCTGTAGGCCTCTCATCAGGGTGGTTTTTTAAAGAGTGGTACAAGTGGCTTGGCAGTGTGCACACCTCGGGAGTTACAGCGCAGAAAGCTACTTTACTACACAGAAACTTGCCAGTGTAGACAGGGCCTTAACTGTAGGCATGGCTCCCCTGCCTCTAGTCTGGCTAGTAGACTTCAAACGGAAAATGCCACCGAGGCAAGGAGCAGAGGATGCTAGTCTCTCCTCTCCCCGCTGCAGCAGTGCATGGCTCCCCTGTAAGGTCCCGCGGGGGAATGGAGCTGGGTTGGTTGGCTGGCTTCTCTCGGTGTGCGTGGCAGCTCCCCCTTCTCCCTGGGCTGGGGAGGCGGCGCTGGGTGTGCAGCAGGGCGGGGAAGCCATCGCTCCTGTGGCTGGAGTCACCCCACCCTCCTACCCCATAGCCTCTGCCCGAACTGAATGGGGAGCGAGAGCGGCTCCTTCCCGCAGCGCTGAGCCCTTCCCGCGCCGATTAGACAGCGTAAAGCGCCGCCGGCCTCTTTCGCTGGGCAGCAGCTGCGCCGCCCGCGCTCCCAGCCGGCATGTCCGCCGCCAGACAGCGGAGCAGCAAGGGCAGCGGCTCGGCGGGCTCGGAAAAGGGAGCCCAGTCCCACTCCGGCGGCGCGGATGACGTGGCAAAGAAGCAGCAGCAGGCTCCCGCCAAGGGGAGCAAAGCAGCGGCTGGAGGCCGCCCGTCCCCCTGCAGCCTGGGCAAGGCTTTTCACGCTCTCTTCTCCCTCGCGCTGGTCGGAGCCGCCGTGTTCTCGGGCTGGGGCGTGCAGCACCTCCTGGGGGAGGTCAGCCAGCTCAGCTTGCGCCACGAGGGCGCGGCGCGGCAGCGAGAGGAGCTGGCTCACGCCCTGGAGGGAGTCGTGCAGAAGGTAAGGACAAGGAGCGGAGGTGCTTGGTTTCTCTCTGTCCACACCTCCCCAGCTGGCAGCGCGGTCTGGCAGGGCAGCGGCGCTCTGCGCTCACCAAGTTTTCCAGGACTCCCCAAACTTTGAAGACTCCATTGCTGTGAAGGCAGAGAGAGCGCGTGGCATTATTGCGCTAAGACAGGCCAAGCCTGGAGCCAAGGCGGTGCTGGCGCTAGGCATAAGCAGGCAATGGGCTAGTCTATACTAGAAGCGCTACAGCTGCAGGGCTGTAGCACATCTGGTGAAGACGCTCTATGCTGATGGGGAGAGCTCTCCTGGCTAAGGGCTTGTCTACACTGGCAATTTATAGTGCTGCAACTTTCTTGCTCTGGGGTGTGAACCCCCCCCCCCCCAGCGCAGCAAGTTTCAGTGCTGTAAAGCACCAGTGTAGCCAGTGCACCAGCGCTGGGAGCCGTGCCCCTTGTGGAGGTGTTTTTTTTTTTTTTTTTTAGAGCGGTGGGAGAGCTCAGTGCTGCACAGTGACCACGTAAGCCACATTAAAGTGCTGCCGCGGCAGCGCATTAGCATTGCCAGTGTAGACTAACCCTAATAAATCAACCCCGGGGAGAGGCAATAGCTGTGTCGGGGGAAGAGCAGCTCTCCTACCAACCTAGCGCTGTCCACACTGGCGCTCAGGTTAGAGTAATGTATGTCGCTTGCGGGGTGGCTTATTCACACCCCTGAGTTACACCGAAGAAATCTTGGATATTACTATACCATAAATAGCAGCAGAGCATGTTTTGCTTTCACTGTTTTTGACTATGCAGAGAGTGGCAGTTGAATCTGCTGCGTACTATGAAAAGCAAAAATCCCACTTGTTTTTAAAAGCAATAGAAGTAGCACCAATACTGCTGATTGGCTGCCCCCTTACTGCTTACGGTGTCTGCCAAATTCCTACATTATCTCCAGCCAAAAGGATGAGACCAGCGACTTCTGTTGCAACTGATGTCCACAGAAGTGTAATGAAGTAGTCAGCAAAGGGTGTGGCCCACTAGATCAGAGAAGTACTCTTTTCCTTGAAACTGTAGGATGCTATTTTCGCTCAAATGGAATCAGCTTCTAGGCTAGGTTTTCAAACATGGCAGTGCAATGCACTTCCCACACCTTTCAGGATGGCTTAAAATATTTCACTTTTTAAACAAATATTAGAAATACTGTCAATTTAAAATAAAAATCACACTTCTGTTAGAAAGTGTTTTACATACAATAACACCTGAGATTATTATAACTGAAATGGATCAGAGAAAAAATAGGTCTGTTTTTTTCAGTTTGCATTTGTTCATCTGAAAGCACCCTGTGTATAGTCATTCCGTTTCACTGTTTCCCCTGTGTGATCATTAAGACCTCAAACTGTAAGCTGATCCATAGGGATGAGGGGTTTCCATGTAGGTGAAGCATCTGCCCACATAGGTCAGTGTGCAGGATAGGGGGTTTAGTTGGTCAGTTTCTTATTTGTTTGTGTGGGTCTTTTACACAGCAACCTGGGAAAGAAAAACACCTACAATGAATATGTGATTGTAGAACTCAGTTTTTCATGCTGACTGGATTTCAAGTTCACATGGTACTGACGAGCTTGACAGGCACAATATTTTAATTTGCCTAATATTTGTTTAAAGCTATATGGGGGAAGAGAGATATTGGGATCAAAAACTGGGCATGTATGACATAGAAATATAATACATGGCCACAGTATAAGTACTTAGGTAGTTATATTTTCTATGGCACTCATCACTTCAGTACCTGAGCAACTCACAGACTCTAGTGAATCAGATTTGAGCATCCTTGTGAAGAAGGAAAGTATTGTTTTCTCCATTTCACAGATTGGATGCTGTGGCTCAGCCAGATTAAGTGATTTGGCCGAGGTCTCACAGACAGCCTATGGCAGAGCCAAGAACAGAAGCCAGATCTCTTGAGTCCCAGTTCATGCCATCACCACAAGCCTATTTGTCCTCTAATAGCTGACAAGGGATTTAAACTAAGGGGAGTCCTGATCTGTGAAACTCGGCACACAATTCAGATCAATTTCTGTCCTCTGCTTACTCAACAGACAGGAGCTGGCTGCTGTGTGTTCTGTGTGAGCACAAAAGAGAGAGAGCCAAGAAAGTGCAACATTCAAGTTTTAGTTTTTCGTCCACACCTACCATCCCTCTCATCAAGCACTCACTGAAAGTAGAGTTCTTTATGTCTACACTAGAAATGCTGCAGTGGTGTCACTGTAGCATAAACACTTCAGGGATGAAAAGGGTTCCTCTGTCAACCTAGTGATGTCTACATTGGGCCTTAGGTTGGCTTAACTACGCTGCATAAGGTGTGAAATTTTTCACAGCCTGAGAAATGTAAAGCTGACCGCAGAGTATGTCTTCACTAGCCACATTAAAGTGCTGCCTTATAGTTGCGGCAGAGCGCTGGGAGAGAGCTCTTCCAGCGCTATAAAAAACCCACCTCCACAAGGGGAGTAGCTACCAGTGCTGGGAGCATTGTCTACACTGGCACTTTACAGTGCTGAAACTTGCAGCGCTCAGGGGTATGTTTTTTCACACCCCTGAGTGAGAAAGTTTCAGCGCTGTAAAGTGGCAGTGTAGACAAGGCGTAACTTTGTAGAGTAGACCACGTCTAAGTTTCTAGACATAATCATACTATCATTTCCCTCTTGAGAAGCCTGTTACAGTCATCATTTCTCAGGGCTAATATTTTTTTCTGTAGCAACAAGACATTTTTAAGGAGTGCTTTTTCTGAAAGAGGGCAATTCAAGTTCAGGTCCTGTAACACCAGGCAGTGTCTCTTTTATGCTTCCCTTACTTATCAAAGGGAAGGCTGATGTTATTGAAGCATCAGCATCACTCTACTAGCTTGAATACTTAGATTGGGATTTTCAAAATATATGGGATTTGGGTGTCTAGTTCCTGTAGGTCCCTTTGAAAATCCCAGCCTTCATTTGTGCTGAGGCCTATCAAGCATAGGGATATGTCAAATGTGCTCCCTTAACCTCTAGATTGCTGTGGCCAAAATCACAAGTTAATACCAGACTCTGAGAGAAAGGCACACAAATGATGTTTTAAGTAATTAGTTATCCAAGGTGTGCCTACACCTTGAATACTGTGTCCAGTTTTGGTTGCCTGATCTCAAAAAGGATATAGTGAAACTAGAAAAGGTTCAAATAAGGGCAACAAAGATGATCAAGGGTTTGGAACAGCTTCCATACAAGGAGAGATGATTAGGGCTGTTCAGTTTAGAAACGAGGTGACTAAGGGGGGATATGATAAAGATCTAAAAAATAATGAATGCCATGAAAAAAGTGAATAAAGAAGTGTTATTTACCCTTTCTCACAATACAAAAACCAGGGTCACCTGATGAAGTTAATAGCAGCAGGTTTAATACAAGAGGAAGTACTTTTTTCACACAGCTAACCTGTGGAACTCATTGCCTTGGGATGCTCTGATGGTGAAAAGTATAACTAGGTTAAAAAAAGAACTTGGGTACATTCATAGAGGATAAGTCCATCAATGGTTATTAGCCAAGATGGTCAGGGACACAACCATGCTCAGGGTGACCCTAAACCTCTGACTACCAGAAGTCAGGAGTGGAAGACAGGGGTGGATCACTTCAAAATTGCCCTGTTCTGTATGCTCCCTTTGAAGCTCTGGTACAGGCCACTGTTGGAGACAGGATGCTGGGCAAGATGGACCATGGTCTGACCCAGTATGGCTGCTCTGATATCTGTTTCAGAGTAGCAGCCGTGTTAGTCTGTATCCGCAAAAAGAAGAACAGGAGTACTTGTGGCACCTTAGAGACTAACAAATTTATTAGAGCATAAGCTTTCGTGGACTACAGCCCACTTCTTCGGATGCATCTAATAAATTTGTTAGTCTCTAAGGTGCCACAAGTACTCCTGTTCTTCTCTTATCTGTGTTCTAGTTCCAAAGGGAAATAAAACTCCACCAACATGTATGTCAGGGATGGCTAATGTGAGGCATGCATTTCTAACGTAAGGATGAAAGGCAGAGGGAGGAGATCAATTCATGGCCTTATATCACTATAGGATCCTGTGCTATACAGCACTGTCAGTTCAGGCTGCCTTGAGGAAACTCTGCCCCCCCCCACCCTCTTTGGTCTTTTGCCATACAGAGCAATTGTCAGAAGTAAGAGTTCTTCTATAAGCTCATCTGCTATTCACAGCTGTAGGAAGGGAAGGGAAATGACATGGAAATTTGTAGTTAATCTTTGTAGTCTAGCACAATTTACAGAGGAGCTAAGATTATTTGACATGTTAACATGACTGGTTCAAGGAGAAAACTGGTTGTCAGTAGAAGAATATTTTTCAGTCTTATATATGATATTAAGCCTTTCAAAGACTGATTGAAATCCATGCCTTTGGGGGCACAGCTAGACACGCACCTCTTGATTCATTTTTTCCACAGCATTCATGATGTTATAGACATTTATGATGCCCCCCCCCCCCATCTCTCTTCTAACCTGAACAACCCTAATCTTTTTAGCCTCTTCTTGAATGGAAGTCATTCCAAACCCTTGTTTTATAATGAATGTGAACGGTTATTCTGAAGTTAGGGTTTTATACCTTTCTTGCAAAGGGTTCATGTAGGGGCCAGCTAGCCGTTGTTTATAGAGTAAATGGGCTGAATATGTATTAAGATGAATTAAATTAGGAATTGGTCTAGCTTGACTACTGTGGGCAGCTTGATTCTTTGTTACATCACAGCTCTGATCCTCAACCACATGGCCCTGTAGTAAGTTAAAGGTGCAGGGGAACAGCTTCAATCTACATCACTTGGCATATGGTCCATCAGGGTCATTACAAGAGGAGAATCAGGCATAGTAGAGCTCCATTCTACCATGCCCTGACACACACCCTTCTCCTTATGTCAGGAAAGAGGGTGGGGATCTGTCTCATATATAGACTCACAGACTTTAAGGCCAGAAGGGACCATCGTGATCATTTAGTCTGACCTGCACATTGCAGGTCACAGAACCTCACCCAGCCACTCTCGTAATAGACCTATAACCTCTGACTGAGTTACCAAAGTCCTCAAATCATGTTTTAAAGACTTCCAGTTACAGAGAATCCTCCACTGGCCATATCTGGCATTTTAGGCCTGACATGGCCCATTGTGACATTAGAGAGCCAGATTCTCTGGTCCGATAACAGTAACATTTGGAGACAGGTTAATTAATAGGATGAATTTAGCACATTTGTTTAATTTTACAGCTGTATGTCCAAGAGGAGTTGGGTGAGCAATAGTTTCCCTGCACTATGTAAGACTTATAAACATCTGATGTGTGACATGACAACTTTAAAGAGATACAGAAAAAAATTCTTTAGTGAAAAACTCTGTATATGGTAAAATCAGACTGAAAGACAACTGGGCGGTAGCTACTCATAGAACCACATTATCAATTTAATACCCAAATTGCTATGTGGCAATGGTTAACATCATTATCCATATTTTCCCATTTAATTTCTTTCTAGTCTCATATACGATCTTCAGGGTACAAACTGCTTAAAATGTAATCCTTCCTTGAAGTCTTAAAAGTGGCCTGCAAAGGAAAGGATTCTAACACACACACACACACACTCCTTTTGGTTCTTTATGATATATAAAGGAGACCTGGGACTTTTTTTTTTTTTTGAGGTGAGAGGGGTAAGGAGTTAAGGGCATGGGCAAGGTAGGTTTTTTCCTGCTTATTTTTCTATTAGAAATATCAGGTCTTATCCACTCTGTTTTTCCTGAACTGGAGAAGCAGTGAGATTATAACATAATCAAATTAGATTGAAACTTGAGCAGTTGAGAGGGAATTTGATTTTTGAACAGGCTGTTTAAAATTTTGCTTTTTGTTAACACCCGTTTACCTCAGACACCTGACAAATGTTTGGGAGAAAGAAGGTCTTCGTTAAAGATTCAAATACTCTTTATCCCTTCAACAGAAGGCAAAGAAAAGTCCCCTTGGTGCTCCAGCAAAACAAAAAATAGATATATTATTCTTGGTGTTTCTTAGGGCTTTTCTACACTACTGCTTAAGTTGATGTAATTTATGTCGCTCAGGGGTGTGAAAAAACCACCCCCGAGTGATGTAAGTTACATCGACTTAAAGTGTTGTGTACATCGCGCTATGTCAGTGGGAGACACTCTCCCGCTGACATAGCTTCCGCCTCTCGTTGAGGTGGAGTAATTATGTCTATGGGAGAGCACTCTCCCATCGACATAGCACGTCTTCACCAGACGTGCTACATTGGTGCAGCGTGGTAGTGAAGACAAGCCCTAAGGAATCAATTTAGTAGGCTTTGAAAAAAATTGGAGGACGGGGAGAAACCTTTTACCCCTTCTCTATACATACTGAAGAAAAAAAGGCTAGTAAAACCATGTTTCCTTTGCAGGTCACCTGTAAAGTTTGGGGATTACGTGGACCTATCAACAGTAGATCATTTAATGTTTGCATTGAAAACAAAATTCAAAGACTTTTGGCCAAATCCTGTGGTCCTTACTCAGCTCAGACTCCCACTGAAACCAAGGGAGGTTCAACCTGAGCACCCAAACCTGCAAACGTGTATCTGAATAACTTACTTACTCATTAGTAACTGAATTAATTAGCTAACTCGTGTGGGACGTGTTTGCAGGCTCGAGAGTTGAATGAAGACTTCAGGACTTGGCCTTTTATAGTTAAAAATAAGATATTTTCTTTTAAGTGCATCCATTTAATAATGTTATTTACAAAATGAAACCAGCTCTGAAGCAGCTTATCTGATCAATAAACCTGACAGAGTGTGTGGCAGTACTGATTAATGCACACTCCACATGTGTAGCGGGGAATGAGTCAAGACAGTGTCTCCAGGACTCCTGTAGCATGAATTATTCATCACTGCCACACAACCAAAACCTGTCAGAGTTCTTTTGTGCAGGATCCCTACAGAAGTTGGTGTGAGCTTTTAAAATCTGTGTGTGTGTGAGTGAGAGTGAGTGAAGTTAGTGCTTGTGGAACATGCCGCCTTCATAGACCCAAAGACTGAAATTCTGTTTATCCACAGAATGGGACCAGCCAGGCAATCGCCGTGCAAGCTTCCCCACTCATATGCCTAGATCCTTGTTCTAGGGGGGAGAGGTAGTTCAGTCTTCATGCCCAGTGATGCCTTGGGCTCTGAGCTGAGACTGCCAACAAATGTGCCAGTCATAGCCAACTGTGGAGGTAATTTTTGTGATTTGGACAGGGAGCTGGACTGAGACCATCAGCTAATACCAAACAGGCAAAGCCCTTCATATTCTCAGAAGAATTCCTGGGTTTTGAAAAAGCCACTATTTGTAGGGTGACCAGACAACAAATGTGAAAAATCGGGACGGGGGTGGGGGGTAATAGGAGCCTATATAAGAAAAAGACCCCAAAATCGGGACTGTTCCTATAAAATCGGGACATCTGGTCACCCAAACTATTTGGGTTTTACCTACTTCACTTCAATTTTGGCTTTTTCACGACCTGGGAATTTTTCAGAGAAGCTCCCCTGCTGCCCCGGCCCATCAGCACAGCCAGGGGGCACACAGCCCCAACTGCTCCCCTTCCTGACAGAGCCTGTATAGGACATTCTCTCGTCCTGACCCCAACCCTTTTTCAATACCAGTCTGTCCACTTTCCCTGCACAGGCTGTCTGCCCTGACAGCTGGGGTCAGGAGGGGAGCAGAAGGCTGCACCCCGTGAGCACTGGTCCCTCTATTGGACAGAGCCCACTCCAGACACTGGTTCTTCAGCGCGGCCCCTGGGCATAGAGCTCCATCTGCATCCCCTGCTGGGCATAGCTATGCTGGCATAGCCCCCTAGCGTAGATGCAGCCTATACCAACGGAAGGAGTTGTTTTCCCAGTGTAGGAACACCACCACACTGAGCAACATTAACCACTTGGCTGGAAGTATTCTTCTGTCAAGATACCTGCATCTATACTGGGGGTTTTGTCAGCCATAACTATGTCGGTCAGGGATGTGTTTTTTCACACCTCTCTCCAACACATCTATGCCAGTATAACTTTTCAGTGTAGCCCAAGCTTTTGTTTCTTTGTGCCTCAGTTTCCTATTTGATAATAGTACTTCCCAGCATCACAAGAATGCTTTGAGGGAGGGAATATTAAAGATTCTAAGGTGCTCAGATACTACAATAGTGGGGGTTATAAGTAAATTAGGTAGATAGCAACATCCTCATCAATTAACATAAGATGAAAATTTAAGTTGCAAATATGTGGATTTCTGTTTTTAGGTGCATTCTCTTCAAGCCACATTTGGAGATTTTGAATCCATGATGAAAAGTGCTCAGCATAAACAAGAAGTTACTGAGAAGAGTGTTAAACAAGGGGAGAGTGAAATAAATCGAATCAGTGAAGTTCTTCAAAAACTACAAAATGAAATCCTGAAAGACCTGTCTGATGGCATCCATGTTGTAAAGGACGCAAGAGAACGAGACTTCATGTCGCTTGAAAATACTGTGGAAGAAAGATTAACAGAGTTGACCAGGTCTATCAATGATAACATTGCCATATTCACTGAAGTCCAGAAAAGAAGCCAAAATGAAATCAACGATATGAAAGCAAGGGTGGCTTCACTGGGAGAAATAGATGTGTATAAACATGAATTAAAGGCGCTGAAAGATGCTGTTGATGAGATGCAAACATCCATGAAAACCAAAGAAAAGGCCATAGAGTCTCTGAAAAGTACAATAGAGTCCATGGAATCTGATGTTTATACTGAAATCAAAGCATTAGTCAACCTCAAACAGGAACTTGAGAAGTTCAAAGAGACTGCAGATACAGAACACCTTTCATTAAAAGCTTTTCAAGAGAAAGTTCTTAAAGCTGAAGAATCCATTATGCAGCTCCCTGATGAGATTAAAAGACTTGATGAAGATTTACTGCAAATTAAAGCCAACCTTAACAAACAGGAAGAAAATGTACTCTCCAAAAATGTGTTAGAAACCCTTGAAAAGAACATGGAAGACTTTGAATTCAGATTCAGACATGTAGAAGACAATTTTCAGTCTCTAAGTTCTACTGATACTCAACAGACTGAAAAGATGGAATCACTTCTTTCTAAGCACGAAGAGTATGAAAGCAAGCTAGCTGCTCTAGAGGAAGCCATTGCATCTCTACGTAGCACCTCAGATGTTGATGTACATTCAATAACCGACACTGTGCGAAGTCTTAGTGAATCTCAGCTCTCATTATACAATGATGTTGATGAACTGAGAAGAAGTGTGAGTGACCTACCAAACTCTGCTGATGCACTTCATCACATCCAGAAACAAGTTAGTGCTTTGCTGGATCAAGAAAAGCCTCAGATGGGCCAAGCACAATCTCAAGACTATCTTGAAAAACTGTCTTCTGTAGAAGGCTCTGTAGACAAATTAAGATCTTTTGTCAATCAAGTCGAATCTGACTTGAAAATGATAAGAACTGCAGTGGATAGTTTAGTTGCTTACTCAGTGAAAATAGAAACTAATGAGAACAACGTGGAGTCTGTGAAGAGTTTGGTAGATGACCTAAGGAATGATCTGGATAGATTGTTTATGAAAGTAGAAAAGATACATGAAAAAGTTTAAGTGAACAGTGCTAATTATGCAAGTATTGAATTTAAAAGAATAGCTTTTGTATACCCAGTGTTTTGACACCTCCAAAAAAACCAAGGACACATAATTAGAGACAGTTCTGTTTAGTTCCTGGATCGCTCTTCTGTTTAGTTTCACTTTTTAAAGTTTTGGATGGATAGGTGGGTGAGTAGGGTAAATTACTAAGGCCTAGTCTACACTAGAAAGTTGTACTGCTTTAAGTATACTGGTATAGTCACAGCAGCACAATCTCCCTACTGTAGACATAGGCCTGGTCTGTACTTAAAATTAGATCGACCTACCTTCATAGCTCAGGGCTGTGAAAAATGTGTCCCATGCAACATAATTAGGTTGACCTAACTCCCTGTGTAGATGCAGCTAGGTCAAAAGAAGAATTCTTCTGATGACCTCGCTACCACCTCTTGTAGTTAATCCGTCTCTCCATCAACTGAAAAAACCCCTTCTGTCGTTGTAGAAAGCATCTACACTATAAGATGCTACAGTGGCACAGCTACAATGCATAGCTGTGCCACTGTAGCAGCTGAAGTGTAGACATGCCCATAGATATATTGATATAAAGGTGCTTTATACTGGATTAGCTATTCCCATAGTGGAAGGGGAGTAACTATATTGGCATAAGGTACCTTATACTGCTGTAACTGCATCCACACTAGGGCTTTTAGTGGTATTACTGTTTTGATTAAAACCGAACACACCCTTAATTAAAATATTCATGCTGGTAAAACTTTTACGTGTAGACTAGGCCTGAGGCAACTCATCTGTTTCTTCATCTTATTCCACAGTGTAAGGAAAGAAGCAAGTTCTGACTGCCATGCATACATAACCGCACACAGGAGAACTCATGGAGCTGGGAGAAGTATAGGGCAACTACAGACTCTAGATCTCCAAAAAACCTGAGACGAGAGCTGCTGAGGGGTGTTCGAGGGCACTGCTAAAGAGTACACATACATTTGTGCCCATATGCCCCTTTCCTCAGCACCTCCAAACGCCCATGTACAGATTAGCATGGCTGGGAGGAGGAATCTGAATTGAAGGATGTGATTCATTGCCAGAGGGCTCAGTAACGTTTTGCCATGTTATTTTGAGATTATTTACATTGTCAGAATCTTTCCCTTGAAGTCCTAATTCCTTTTTTGTGATATCACGGTTAGTTGCTGTGGAGATGATTGGGGCTTTGAGTGAGGAAGACTGAGGAAGACTGAGGAGAGAAACTAAAAACACCACCGCCTGTGCCGGCACAGCCCCCTAGTGTAGATGCAACCTATACTGACACAGGAGTTGTTCTGCCAGTGTAGGAACACCACTCCCCCAGTGACTTTCGCTATGCCAACAGAACCTCTCTTCTATTAGCACACAAACGGGGGGTTTTGTCAGCATACCTATGTTGCTGCATGGGGCAGGGGCGTCACACCCCTGACTGACGTAGCTATGCCAGGGTATGTTTTAGGTGTAGACCAGGTCTAAGCCTGCTAATAATACCACAGGAGGAGGAAGAGAAGATTCAGAATGATACCAACAGAATTGTTTCTAAAAAAAAATGCCTTTCAAGATTGCCCTTGAGGTGACAGTGACTTTAATTAGTATTATTGTATTCTGTACCACTGGAGTCAGTGGAAGTGTGTCATTGACTTCAGTGGAGTGGAAGCAAGCCTCAGGTTGGCTGAGAACCACAATATGTGTCAAATATTAAAGAATTTCAGGCATTCTAAGAACCTCTCGAACATGGAACTTTCTGGGGGTTTGTACCCTAGAAAAGGATTTCTGATTTCTTTTCTTTCTGAGGTTTACTTTTCAAAGGTTGTTTTTCAAAGGTATTTATGCCTAGGTGCAGACTGCTCTGTACATGGGGATATCTGCTAGCCCACATTACAGAGAGTGTAATGCATGCCCTTTTTTAGTCAACTCTTTGGCTGCATTAGAAAATAATTCATAGAATTAGCGCCTCCCACAAGTGGTAATTTCTGGGAACAGCAGAGGTAAAGAGGGAGTCCCCTCCGATATTTAAGAATAAAATACCCAGTCATCTGTAATGCTGTTACCACTGTACATAGTGAGAAGTTGCTAATAAGTCAACTAAGTCTTAATAAGTGAGGTGGATGCACTGCATTGAGATAATTTTGTTGTTACTTTTTGAACTGCACTGTTCTGGTTGACTTTCCTTTTCAAGTTTTTAACCGTTGTTTAAGTTACTGTGAAGTGAACTGTATGGCTTATTTACAGTATTTTTAATACATAATAAACACTTGGAATTGTATTTTTTTTTCATGTTGTTTATTGTGAAAGGTACTTAATTTAGCATTTTACAGAATATTCCCACTGAGGTTCAGGAGCTAGCTGGCGGTGGGGTGGAAAAGCCTCTCACTTGTTCATCAGAGCCTCAGCTTTAATTTCAAAACCAAAAGTAACAATCTAGCAGCTGTTATGATTGTGAAGAAAACCTTGACAATGTGGCGTGAGCATAAGCGATGCAACCATGTTTATCTGAGTTTGCAAAGAGCCTGAAACAATAGCTCTGGGTTGTGAACTGTCCCATTTATTTCAGTGAATGCTAGTTCAGATCCCAGCAATGATATTTTAAAATGCCAGTTAACTATTTCATTGCCCAAAGCATATAAAATAGAAATATTTGTCAGTTCAGGGTAACTGTACCTGTATTCCCCCTCTATGGTCTAGCCAGGATAGCCAGTCCAGGCTCCTCAGCCATCACCTGTCTGGGGTGGATACCCAATCTCATTTCCGTCTGACCAGGGTATTTCCAGGCTGACCAGTTCCCTGCTACCCTGCTCTTTTTCTCATTAAAGAGTACCCTAAGCAGGCCAGCTTCACTTCTCCCTTCAGATGATATGCAGTATAATTGCCACAATTTTAAGTTACCACACAGTTCTTTCTAAGCAAGCAGATTTTATTTTTAAGGTAAAAGCATCACAGAGAGAACCTATTAAAAACAACAAAGAACCTACATGCATGCTGATAAACTTACCAGAGATCACCCCAACTCTGATGTGGGCTCTGAAAGGTGAGCAGCCCTTTTCCTATGGTTTCAAATTCATAACACCCCTTGCTTAGAACAAGAACTCCTATGAATCTGTGAGTGAGTCCTTTATCCAGTTTGGGGTCTTTGAAGAGACTGGGAATAGGTAATCAGCCAGACAATGTGTCCCTTCCTCAGGGCAAAGCTTCAAACGGATGAGATCTTTGCCTAACCATAGGGGTTATATTAGCATACCCCCCACCAGAGTTTTCATGAGAAATCCACTTAATTTTACAAGTTCACATTGTTTCCAAAAATCATTTGAAGTTCCTAACATTTCCCAAGGTTTAGATTAGTTATGTTTCCTAGAGGAGTTACATGCACGTCAACAATAACACATAAACAATTGCATTTTAAATACGATGGACCCCAAAGGTATAAAACAAACCTTCAGATTTATCCAGGAGATCCCACTTCATCAGTTGCATGAAGTGAAAAATACAGGAGCAGGTATAAATACATGAAAGACTGGGACTTGCTTTACCAAGTGTGAGGTCAGTCTAAGGAGATAAATCAATTAACAGCAGGATACCAAGGGAGGAAAAATAACTTTTGAAGTGGTAAGAGCATGGCCCATTACAGATAGTTGACAGACTGACCTCACACTTGGTAAAGCAACCCCCATTCTTTCATGTATTCATATCTGCTCCTGTATTTTTCACTTCATGCATCTGATGAAGTGGGTTCTAGCCCACGAAAGCTTATACTCAAATAAATTTGTTAGTCTCTAAGGTGCCACAAGGACTCCACCTTGTTTTTGCTGAAACAGACTAACACGGCTACCACTCTGAAACCTTTTTGCCTCCAGCCTTCCCTACACTACAATGGTCAGTGTAAAAATAGCTTGCAGCGAAATACCAGTGGTTTGCTCAGCCCCAACAGCAATTTCTGTGCAGTTACAGAGCATGAAGGGGAACGCACAGCTGCTGACAGCAACCCAGTCTCTGCACTGACTCCTCCAATCACATTAGAGTCACACCACAGACCTCTGCCACTGCTTCTCAGCAGACTTCCTCTTTGGGGTGAGGCATGATACTAAATTAACTACCAGAGAATGACAACGAAGAGCTACCAGATTCGAAGTAGGAAAAGTGGCAATAGGCACAGCATTATGATCTCTGGCTCAAAAAGTTAGCCTCTTCCAGTAAGCAAAGCTCCTGCAAGAATTTGGGTGTCTAACATCTTTGCCCCTTTCCTCTTCCTAACCAGGTTAAGCCTGCCTAACAAGGACTAACATTTTTGAACCCAGATAGTTGGAATCCCATTTGCTAAGGGGAGACCAATGAGTCTCTAATCACAGAAGGCTTTAAACCAGGGGTGGGCAAACTTTTTGGCCCAAGGGCCACATCTGGGTGGGGAAATTGCATGCAGGGCCATAAATGTAGGGCTGGGGCAGGAGGTCGGGGTGCGGGACGGAGTGCAGGGTGTGGGAGGGGGTGCGGTGTGCAGGAAGGGGCTCAGGGCAGACGGTTGGAGTGTGGGGTGCAGCGGGCGCATGGTGTGCGGGGTGCAGGAAGGGTTCAGGGTGTGGGTTCTGGCCCAGAGCCGCTTACCTGGAGCAGCTCTGGGGTGGCAGTGGTGTTCACTGGGGCCAGGGCAGGCTCCCTGCCTGCCCTGGCCCTGTGCTCCTCCCGGAAGTGGCCAGCACCACGTCCCTGCGGCCCCTGGTGGAGGGGGGCCAGAGAGCTCCGCGCGCTGCCCTCGCCTGCAGGAACCTCCCCCGAAGCTCCCATTGGCCACGGTTCCCCGTTCCCGGCCAATGGGAGCTGCGGGAGGCAGTGCCTGCAGGCGGGGGCAGTGCACGGAGCCCTCTGCCCCTCCACCCCCCAGGGGCCACAGGGACGTGGTGCCAGCCATTTCTGGGAGCGGCACGGGGCCTGTGGCGCCATGGGGTTGCAATCTCGTGGGCAGGATCCAAAGCCCTGAAAGGCCAGATCTGGCCTGTTGGCCGTAGTTTGTTCACCCCTGCTTTAAACACTCCATGAATTCCAAACCCTCCCCTTGCTGCACTATAGACACATCCATCAGTTGGACTCAGATATTCGTCTTCACTTTTTCCCATCCTAACTTGACTCTGGAAGAATCTCCAATCTTCTGGCACTAACCCAGTCTCCAGTTCTCTTCTCCTGTTCTTAAGGTCATCTTTGATTCTACTGAATTTCTAATGCCTCCTCATCATTTGCACATGGACTAGAATAAGTGGCAAGTCCCAGCTTTTTTTGCCTCCTAAAGTTTGTGGTCAGAGCAGAGAACCAGTGAATCCTGGGTTCTCTTCCTTCTGCCCACACTGACATGCCATGACAAGTCACTTAACCACCGTGCCTCAGTTTCTTCATTATCATCATCACTCCCATAACCACATTGGTTGTTGAGGCACCATCACTGATGCGCAATCAACCAATTGTCTCCACTCCTGACGATTGTGTGTCAGTGCTTGAGTCTCCACGAAGTCCATTTCTGTCCACTCTTTTATGTTGTCAATCCATCTTTTCTTCTGTCTACCTCTTCTTCTCTTCCCCTGTCCCTTGGAGGATGATCTTGGATAGGCCGGATGATCTTGTTACATGGCTGTACCACTTCAGCTTGCCCTTCTTCACGGTCATCAGGAGGTCTTCAGATGACCCAGTGCATTGGGTGATGATGTTGTGGACCTCTTCATTAGTGACATGGTCGAAGTAGGAGATGCCCAGGATTTTACGGAAGTATCTCATCTCTACTACCTGTATTTTCTGTTCAAGTTCTGCCGTAAGGGTCCATGTCTCACACGCATACAGAAAAATGGAGATGACCAATGCGTGCAGCAGTTTTAGTTTGGATTTCAGGGAGATGTTCTTATTCCTCCAAATTTTCTAGCTTTAGCTTTGCTTCTGCTGGTGTTGTTTGAGCAGTTCTTGCCCAAATTTGTGCCTTGGATCCTTCATCAGTGATGATTGCCCCAAATATTTGAACTGTTTCACTGTCTCCAGAACTTGTCCACTGACAGTGATATGTGAGCTGATCCCATCGGGTTTGTTTGTCATCAGCTTGGTTTTCTCTCACTGATTTCCATGCCGTATTTTGCGGAGGTTTCATCCAATCGTTTCACAAGGTTGGCAAGTTCACCTTCGCTGCCTGACAGGCCATCAATGTCATCAGTGATCCAAAGATTTGAGATTGTTCGCCCCCCAGTGCTGACTGCGCATATGTGATCTTCTAGGGGATCAGTCATTATGCGCTCTAAGTACTGTAGATGTTTACCCAACTGTAAAGTGGGGATGGAAATAGCTATCTACTTTGCAGGGGTGTTGTGCGGTTTAATTCACGTTTACAGAGAGCCGTGGGATCTTCAGCTGTGAAGGTGTTATCAGACAATAAGGTATGAATATTGTAACAGTGTTACTGTATCATACTCAAACCCAATATTCGTCAGGGTTACTGCAATTAAAGCAGGGTAGGGGTGTATTCTCACTGCAGTGCACAGGGCAGTGCTTGTGTAAAGGCATCGCTGCATGGGGGATGGCTCTGTGAGTAGAGTTTAGCAGTCCCTCCTCACACTGCCTCTTTTGGCCCAGTACAGCCGGCCAACTCTCCAGCTCCTCTGTTCACTGCTCTCTCCTCCTTCCAGTCAGCCTCTCTTCCTCATGCCCTCTGGCCAGCCAGCATGAAACTCCTTCCCTGCAGTCAGCACACAGGACTAGCTCAAGGGGTCTGACCCACCAGGTATGCATCTGCCAGGCCCCCAGCCCAGCCCAGCCCCAACTTGCTTACTTGGCAGCTGCTCCCCCTGGTTTATTAGCCTGTGTCTCCTACTTCTCCCTTTCTTGGCCCTGTCTTCAGCAGCTGCTCTTTCAACCTACTTCACCACCCACTGCCCCCCTCTTGCCTTTCCCCCATTGATCTTGCTTCTCCTTGCCTTCCTTTCTGGTTTCCTGTGATATCTCCTTCTTCCACCTGCCCCTCCTGACCACATTGGCTCTGATTGTCCTCCCCTTGCTGTCACTCATCTGACATCTCCTTTAAGATCAAACCTCCAGCTGGCTTCCAACATTAAAAAGAATTCCAGGGTGAAGGAGCTGAGATGAGAATGACTGAGTGTCAGAGTGTTTTCCATATGCAGTGTAGCATAAGCTTGACCAGCTGGAAGTAATTTGCTGATCAAACAGTTGAAACCTGCCATCTTGTGGCAATAGTTTGCAATAGCAACACTTAAAATGTGTTTTTAAACACTGGGCCTTTGCTAAGTACTAATTTAGCATGTATATAACATTTGTCATCCATCCATAGCTTTTAAAGTGCTTGACAAAGGGAGGTAAGCATTATTCCCAGCAGTGCCTGCAAAAATTTGGATACTCCCTCTAGACTATTAGGACCAGATTTTTCAAGAGCTCAGCAGCTATAAATTGGGCCAGATTTTCAAAAGAATTCAGCTCCCATGAACGCACTTAAACAGGGACCACATTTTTCAAAAGGGCTTTGCACCCAAATGTGCTGAGCCCTGCTAAAAATCTGGCCCCTGCTTTGACGCTCTTGAAGATTATCTTTAGGAGACAAGACACTAATAGTTATTAACTTTTTTTATTTCAATTTTACATATTTAAAAAATATTTAATAAAAAAAAGCTGTGATGTGTGGTGAGTCCAGGTAATTGCACACCAGTGGCTGATGCCTCACAATGGACACTAATGGGAGGTATTTGGCCTAATCTCTTACTTTGGCACTGGACTGGGGATCAGGAGACCTGGGATCTAGTTCCATCTCTGCCACATAGCAGCTGAGGGACTTTGAGAAAGTCTCTTCACGTCTTTGCACCTCTGTTTAGCCATATAAATAATGGGGATCAAGTGCCACTTCCAGCTTCTACCTTGGAAATGTATTAGGGTTCTGCGACCAGCCGCCAGGCATGTGAAATGCACATCTGGTGGTTGGAAATGGACAGGGTCATTTTGAACCAACATCAAAAGTTTGTAAGCACAGAGTTATCTCTGTGCAAATTAAGATTGGGGGGCGGGGGGGACTCAGACAGATTTCCATAATCCAGGTAGGACATTTGGGGAGAGAGGCAGGGCTTATTAGCAGGGAAAGGGGAGTGACACTTATCACTGGGGGAGCACTGATTCCCTATATTCAACTTTCAAAGTAGAATGGCATAGTGCACCTGGAAGTGGGGAAGGCTTTAATGGAAAGTTGAGGTGGGGTTGACGGTGGCCCCAAAAGTGTGAATCACCATCTACCTGTACTTTGACACAGGCCTAGGGCCACCCTGGGCACACAAACTAATCAGCTCCATCCTGTCCCCTCACACTTTATTGAATAAGTATTAAAACGGATCTAGAAGTTACCTCAATGGGCATTTCCTGTCTGCAGCGAGGTTCCATTCCCCATGGAGTACAGAATAGCCTCTGCATCTACAGAGCCTAGGAAGCTTCCCTAGATACTCTGAGCCTCACAGCTGTGCAGGCTCCTTTTGCCTAGCTTACGGCCCTTTGTCACCTCTTTCTTATGTGATCAGATCCCCTTGAAAAAACTGCCCTTACATCTGACCACAGCATTCTCCTCTTTGCCTGGAAAAGGGCCTGTCTTGGCCCTGCTCCTGCAATCAGATCCCTGTAGGTGGATCCCTATGCTTGTATTAAGTCCCATTGACTTCATAGCAGGCTCAGAGCTTTAGAAACTACCTCTAGTACATGGAAACAACTCCAGATTAATCCCAGCTCTGGTGCTAAAGCTACATATAGAAATGACTGCTACTTATTATTCCAAATACAGTCATTTCACTATTGCCTGGTCTCTGCCCTGTTTGCTGTCTCTCATCATAGGCTCAGGTTGGCAGCTCTTTGAGTCAGGGGCTGTCCTTTTTCATTTCATGTGTGTACAATGTCTAACACAATGGGACCCAGATTCCTGGCTGGACCACTAGGTGCCTCTTTGTCTTACACCAGTGCCTCATTCTGACATCGGCGTCACTCTGTGCTGACCAGGAGCAGGTGTCCAGGGCCTTGCAGGTCAGCCTCCCCCGGAGGAGAAATCAGTGACACAGAGCCTGGGTATCCTTTCATTGTAACTTCCTTTATTTACACCCAGACATCTGTGCTGACATGATATGGTCAAACAGCATGCCGGGCAATCTCTTCCTCCAGGAATCTCAGCCCAATATCAATGTGCAGTTCCCAGGGAGCAACTCTGCCTCAAGAGTTGACTCTAATCAGAGCTCAAGGCAGAAAGCAAACCCTCCTGCTACTCACACAGCTCCTTCTCTCTAGAATCTGCCTCTGTACAAAATCCAAGAGTAGTTCAAATAACTGCAAAACCCCATACACACACATAGTTCCATAACATTGCACCAGGCACCTGAAAGGATGGATGCATAAACCCAACATGGCATATCTTCCCAACAGTCAAAACTTGCTCGCAGGCTAAGAAAAAGAACGTGGAGGTCTATATGTAACAATGCCATCTGGTGATGCCTACCATAACAATACAAATACATTAATAATAATATAATTAATGTACATGGCAATTTAGCAGGTGTAGTCCATTATGCTAAGACAAAGAAATCCATTGCCCCTCATCTCTTTTTATTGATTGGAGATTATGGGGCAGGTATTCATTTGGCAAGTATGCACATTTAGATATTTGATCCAGAAATCCTTGCTGAGCCAGTGCTCTCCTTGGTTTTGTTTATGGAAACATTTATTCATGAAAGATTCTAGCTTTGCTATGAAAAAAATGAACCCCAAAAGAAACAATTATTTATTTTACTACACATCGCTTCGGAAAAATGATTTCAAACAAAACGTTAGCTATCTCCTTCCTTCCCTATCTTCCACCCACAACTCCAGAGGAAGAAGCTAACGGAAATGGGCCATGCCTTACTCTGCTCAGAAGGATTTTCCCCTTGGCACTATCCAGACATAAATAGACTGAATCCTGTGGAAAAGACTTTCTTGTCACTACTGGTTGGGTCGGGATAGAGATGAAATCCTACAGTTACGAGTAAGGAGGGAAAGCATAATAAGCAGACCGAGACTCAGAACTTTCTTGGATCCCTTCTGACCCTCTGAAGTTTTGTTCTGAGATTTGTGAGTTCAGAATGAAGCTTTTTTATAAGGTTTTGCTGCAAACAGTCCATTTTCCCATTTGGTAAAACATCCACATAGATGTATGTGGTTTGAGGGAGGGATAATAAGCTATATCTATTACGTGTATTACAATAGCGCTCAGAGGTCACCACCAAGATTAGGGCCCCATTGTGCTAGGCCCTGTACAAACACATGCTTAGGGATAGTACCTGTAAAAGGCTTTACACTCAAAATAGACAAGATAGACAAAAGGTGGCAGATTATTTAGAGTAGTGCGGAGAAAGGTAATTCCAGTCCACGGAAGCTTTGGCTATCCCAAAACGTGGTTTTGTTCTGAATGAAAACCAGAAATTCTCTGCAAAAGGGAGCTCTGGCTCAGGGGCAGTCAGTCTGCTGGGCTGCCTTGGAGCCACAGAAACTGGAAGTCCTGGGGTCCCTGACTCTTGAGCAATCCGCATGGAGGTGAGGGGTAGTCTGGGGCCACAGATCCTGGAAGGCTGGGCTTCCTGGCAGCCTACCAGTCAGGCTACTGAGGAGCCAGGTGGGTGAATTGGCTGGAAACCAGCCTAGCAAGAGGGTTTCAAAACCTGCCTGGGTTCCTTCGGAACATTGGAGAAATCGGTCCATCACCACAAAATGTTCCAATTTCGCCAAGTCTGAAAATTCCAATGAAGCATTGTTTTTTCAGAATTTTTCCAACCGGTTCTATGATCATCCCCATTTTACAGCTGGGGAACTGAGACACAGATTATGGGCCTGATCCAGTTCCCACTGAAGTCAATGGCCAACTCCCATCGATGTCACTGGTACAAGAGTGATCGGAAGCCAAGTGGCCCTCTTTACCCAATCTTTACCCTTCCTCTCCTTACAGAAAGTTAGAGCCGTTGGTAAGCATCTGGAAGCTGTTATCATCTTCCCCACTTTGCACACCCTGTGCAGGGACTGGCTACAACTGCAGCCCCTGCACTTCTCCACGTGGAAGGTGGTGTCCCTCAGCCTTTCCACAAGAAGTGGGGCAGAGGCAAGACCAAGCCTCCCCAACGTGGATTGGCCAGTACAGCTGGCTGGCGACAGAGGAGAATGTATGCTGCACCCTCCTAAGGGGTGATGCTATGCTGAACACCCACTGGACTTTGTCTTAATTGCATCTTTTGTCATTAAGGGCCAAATCCTGGTACCATTGAAGCCAGAATTTGACCATGAAGTACATGCCTTAGGGGTGTTTAATGCTCAAATCAGCTATGTATGGTAGCAAGGGCAGCCCTGTATTGAAAGGCTGGTAGCCACATCCCTTGATCAACCATTGACCATATCTCAAACTGCAATCTTAGGGCTCCTTTCCTGGTAACTAGTGCACAGGGCATGAAGCTATTCTTGCTAAACCAGCCTTGGCCAGGAAAGCTTCTTTTGGCTTCCCTTTAGTGGCTTTCAACACAGAGCCAAAGGGGAGTGGAAAATGAGTAATTCATCCCTCTTCAGCAGCCCTTCACGTAGCTCCACCAAACTTACATTATTTTCCCAAGGGAGCAGTTGTAATGTATTTAAAGTTGATCTATCCCAGAGCGCATGCCCTACTACAGGCATGGAGTCTCAATGTTTTTGCTAATCAACACTATGTATTCTGTGGCAAACTGGCCTTACATTTTGCAGGATTCTGTGGCACTGTGGTGCAGTCAACTGAAAAATTCTGGGGCAGCTTCATTTAAATGGAAAACCCAAGGTTTTATTAAAATAAGTATGGAAATGAACAATGCAATCACTATAGTATTCAATTGATTTTGTGCTGTCCCCACACTTTCAATAAGTCACAGATTTTTGCACTGACAGTGCATCACTACATCCTGGGCATTGTCAAGGGGAGAAGTTGAGAGCTTTGCCGATTGTGTAAGTGACAATTGGGGATTTTGGCATCGGAGGAGGTAGTTTGCAACTGTGGAATAGGCATATTAACTGGAAGTTTCTGTTCAAATGATCAGTGGTGAAATAGTTAACAACACAGATAGTGAAATGATCGTCATTAGACTTCAGAGTTAACACCCAAGTGGGATTAAACACGGTTGTTCACACTTCTCAGAGTTACTGTTTCAAGAGATCTGGAAACTCTGGCAGACACTACTGCATCACTTTAAATTCAGCTCATACTATCAAAGTTTTCTGCACAACCACATGAGTTAGAAACACAAATGATACTGACTAGTCTATTTCCGTTGTCCTATGTGAATGAAGCTATTGCTATCGCTTATTTTATGTAGTGTGGTAGTGCTCAGAGGCCCCAACCCCACTGTGCTAGGCACTGAACAAACACAAGACAAAAAGACGGACCCTGCCCCGAAGAGCTCACAGACTAAGGATAAAAAATAAACAAGGGGAACAAATGGTGGAAAGTGAATTACATTTTTTTAAAAATGATTTAAATTTTAATAATGAAATCTGTTTTCAGTAATGCAGGGAGTGCCGCGTGGGGCTTTTCATATGATTTTTAATCCAATAGCGTTTCTTTGAGCTGTAGTCAACTGCACGCTCACTCATCCCAATCCTGCAAACAGGCATGTAAGTATCTTTACTCATGTGAACCCTATCATTAGCGTTAATGGGACTATTATTTATAGTAGCTCCTAAAAGCCCCAACCAGCCCCATAGTGCTAAGCACTGGACAAACATCTACTAAGAAAAGCTGCCCTGAAAAGCTAACAATCCAAATAGGCAGGCAGACAAAGGTTGGGATTCACAAAGAGGTGAACTGCCCATGCCCACAATCATGCAGCACATCAGTGGCAGAATCTGGAACAAACCCCAGCTGTCCTAGCTCCTAGTTGACTGCCTCTTTCCTTTCAGGAGTACAGTTACCCACATGTGTAAGTGTTTGCAGCAGCTGGCCCCTAGCGATGAAACATATACATACGGTTAGAAATCAAAATCATGTTAATGACAGGATGTTAAAATGACAAATTAAAAAAAGCTTAAAACGTGTATTCTATCATCATGTTGTGACAGAAGGTAATTTCCTGCTTTATCCCAGTTAAACCTGATTGACTTAAGTATCAGTATTTTAGGAGTGCATTGAATTAAAAATGCAAATGTTGACGTGTTATTGTGGGATTGTATATAATTTCTTTAAGGAGAAGACATGGCTAATGTAAACCCAAGGACGTATTATGAACTTCAAAGGACTCTTTGAAACAATGTGCTAGACAGAGAGGGGGATTCCTAGGAAATACTTGGGAGGAGAGGAATGCAAAATAAGCCACCTCCAGATCCATCCTTTTGAAGTTGCCCCTCAAGCAGAAACCCATTATTTGGCCGATTAACTATTTGCGATCTCTTCAGAGACTCAAAGTGGATAAAGGAGGGACTCACGCGTGTGCTAGTTCTGAGCAAGAGCCGTGATGAACTTGTGTCCACAGGAGAAAACCCTGTGTGCAGTTTGTTCGCTGGCCAGAGTCCTTGCTGGAGTTGGGGCAGGGGGGGGGAGGGATCTCTGATAAGCTTTTATCTTTTATTGTTTTTAATATGTTTTTTTCTGTGATGCTTTTACCTTAAGAATAAATGGGCTTGCTTAGAAAGAGCTGTGTGGTAACTATAACTGTGGCAATTCCCACTGTTTACCATCTGTAGCAGTGTCCCTGCTGGGCCCACCTGGCTCCTGCCCCCGCTGGGCTGAGAAAGTCACTCGGAGTCCTTTGTTGCAGTGCTCACCTGGTGCTTTATTTTACAAGTAGTGTTCCCACCACCCTTTCACCACAATACACACAACCCCTTTCTGCTTGTCTACCAGCAGGGGAGAGGGGACAAGCTACTCCTCCCTTAGGGCAGCTTCCCCTCTTCCCAGCTCCTCCTCTGGCTTCCTTCCCCTGGGGCTTTTATCCAGCCCCAGCCTGACAAGGCCGCAGCTGTTCCAGCTTCCCCAATCAGGGCAGGGTGATCTACCCAGCTCCAATTCACCTCCCTTAATTGGAGCTGGAGTGACAGAGGGTTGGCTAAGCAGCTTTCGGCTTAGCACCCTGCCACACCATCTCTGAGAAGACAAGCAAAGCAGGCCTGCTTAGGCAGTCTGACTTTTCTGAGGAGGTCACAGTATAGGCAGGGAGCTATGCAGTCTGGAAACATCCTGGTCAGGAGAGGGAAACAGGCGTCAGACTAAGGGTACGTCTACACTTACCTCCGGGTCCGGCGGCAGGCAATCGATGTTCTGGGATCGATTTATCGCGTCTGGTCTAGACGCGATAAATCGATCCCGGAAGTGTTCGCCATCGACACCGGTACTCCAGCTTGGCGAGAGGAGTACGCGGCATCGACAGGGGAGCCTCCCTGCCGTGTCTGGACCCATGGTAAGTTCGGACTAAGGTACTTTGAATTCAGCTACGTTATTAACGTAGCTGAATATGCGTACCTTAGTCCGAAGTGGGGGGTTAGTGTGGACCAGGCCTAAGAGAGGTGTTGGCCGAGGAGCTGGGAGGCTAGAGCAGGTGCCCTTACTGGACCATCGAGGGGGAATACAGATGCATTTGCTCTGAACTATGACACGTTATTTTGTTCTGTCCCTTTAAAGTTTTCTACATAGTACTCCATAGTAAGGTGGATCTACTAATGAAATGCTTGTGAGAAAGAAACTTTTGCTGCTGACAAAGACCGAAGGTCAGTCAAAATGTCCTGTGCTGTTTTAATAAAGTCATAGTTTTTTGAATTCTAAATTTATGCTCCAGAGCTCCACTGAAGTCAACAGAGCTAAGCTGGTTTATTCCATCTGAGGACCTGGTCCTCTGCATTTCACCCCTGGTGTGGATAAGTGGATGAACAATCAAATTCAATGTAATGGTCACTTTGAATCTGGGACATTGTCCTGACAGCATCAGGCTTTGAAGCTTTATGTTTTGTCTACATTCTTGCACACACCTGTAAGGTCCGAGGCCTTTTTCTGCAGCCATGTTAGGAGAGAAGCAGCCATGAGCCAAGAAGCAGAAAGTCACATCCTCACATTCCATCTAAATTACATAAAACAATGTGATATCGGGCTGTTAAGAAGGGGATCCTGTCCTAATAGAACCCACCATCACTAGATAAAGAAACAGATCTTAAGATGTTTAAAGAAAACTTTGTTTGATAGCATTGTGTCTGACAAGGAACCACTTATCAACAGTTGTGGGTGTGAAATCTCTACTTGGTTATTGTTTTGCTTTTATGGTCCCCACTTCTCTATTGTTTATCTGTATGGTCTCTGTCTGGTTCTTTGATTGTTTCTGTCTGTTGTATAATTAATTTTACAAGTTTTAAATCAACTAAGGAGGTGGGGTATGATTGGGACAAGAATTATTACACAATATGTTAGGATTGGTCAAAGAATTATTTTGTAACATTTTAGTAAAATGATTGGTTTAGGGATAGCTAAGCAGGACTCAAGTGTCACTATATAAACTGGTTTCAGAGTAGCAGCCGTGTTAGTCTGTATCCGCAAAAAGAACAGGAGTACTTGTGGCACCTTAGAGACTAACAAATTTATTAGAGCATAAGCTTTCGTGGACTACAGCCCACTTCTTCGGATGCATATAGAATGGAACATACATTGAGGAGATATATATACACACATACAGAGAGCATAAACAGGTGGGAGTTGTCTTACCAACTCTGAGNGGACTATCCCTGTTGGCCAGGCAAGTTCAGTCTCGTCTGGGTTCTGGTTGCTGCACATCATGGTCGTGCAGAAGATTCTTAGCAGCTCTGATGTCTGTGGGGCTGTGTCTTGGGGGGTGAGTTCTTCTTCTTCTTCCAGGTTTTTCCTTCTTATTCTTCTTCTTTTCCCTTTTCCTTTCTTTTTTCCTTCCCAGCTAGTCTCCTTCTTGGACCTCAGTTTATATAGTAAAAAGAACAGGAGTACTTGTGGCACCTTAGAGACTAACAAATTTATTAGAGCATAAGCTTTCGTGGACTACAGCCCACTTGAAGTGGAGTGGGCTGTAGTCCACAAAAGCTTATGCTCTAATAAATTTGTTAGTCTCTAAGGTGCCACAAGTACTCCTGTTCTTTTTACTATATAAACTGAGGTCCAAGAAGGAGACTAGCTGGGAAGGAAAAAAGAAAGGAAAAGGGAAAAGAAGAAGAATAAGAAGGAAAAACCTGGAAGAAGAAGAAGAACTCACCCCCCAAGACACAGCCCCACAGACATCAGAGCTGCTAAGAATCTTCTGCACGACCATGATGTGCAGCAACCAGAACCCAGACGAGACTGAACTTGCCTGGCCAACAGGGATAGTCCGCTTGCGTGATCAGGATTGGTGAGCATGTCATTGTATGCTTAACATGTGTATTTTGCTTGGTAATTGTTAATAAATAGGGGATAAGGGTATTACTGTGTAAGGCTCTTTCACCGGTAAAAAGATCCTGCAAACCTGCAGAGGAGTATGCCCTGAGCCCTAGGAACTGGGTAAGGGTGGGGGTGCCTAAATCGACCGGCTTATGCCTTGAGCCCTAGGAACTGGGTAAAGGTGGGTGTCCTAGAGTGTGCAGGTAACACACCCAGTCATTCTAACACTACCTACAAACATGCAATAGGCATCACCATTTATGGAGAAGTTCACAGCTAAAATATACAGCTATTATTTTTCTCATTTTTTAATTGAAGGGAAAGTACACTGTAAATAACTTTAAAATATAGGAAATTTTGCATACATGTGGATCTCGGTATGAACTAAGCACCAGGCTGTGTTTGAACACTGAAGTCTTCATGTTCAGTTTTGTATTGATATTTTCATTGACATGTCTGTGACAGTTCAGGATAACTGCACCTGTAATTCCCCCTTGTGATTCAGCCAGGGCATCCACTCTTAGGCTTCCATCTCCCCACCCACCAACTTTCTTGGGTGAAGACCTGCATCTCTCCCTCTCCTGACCTGGGTTTCCAAATTGCAGTTTCCTGCCTACACTGTGAATTCCCTAGCTACACAGACTGCCTCAGCAGGCCAGCTTTGCTTTCTCTTCAGAGACTGTGAACAGTTACCATACAGCTGTTTCTAAGCAACCACATTTATACTTACATAAAAGCATTACAGAGACATATTAGAAACAATAAAAGAACTTACAAGCATGCAGATAACCTTCCCAGAGATCACCCCCAAATCCAACAAGGGCTCTGGCAGGTGAATAGTCCTTCAAACCCCACACTGGGGTTTTCTTGTGGTTACAAGTTCATAATTTTTTCCTCAGAAGAAGAACCCCCTGTGAGTCTGTACCCTTATGTTCACCCCTTTTACAAGTCTATGATACATTTTATACAAAGTATGCATGAAGACTCATAATTTGCTGATCATTATTCTCCTGGCAAAATATGTGTGGCAACATTGTATGTAAAGTTTTAAGATTCTACTGTATAATGTTATTAAGACATTCCAAATCTGGGGAAGCAGCCACAAACCAATTCCTCAGAGACAAAAGGCAAACTGATACCTCAGTCAGGTGTCAAAGAAAACAAATGGACCATCACCTGGTTCAGTGGCCATTTTTTGGCAGGAAAAGGGGTGTAAGTGAGACATTTACATCTTGGCAAAGGAACAGTGGGAGGCTCCCATCCCAACAGGCTTCCTGTCTCCTGAACCCCAGCTGGAGATGATTCTCAAAGAAGAGGAAAAGGTATAAGAATGGGGTACAGACGCCCCAAAATATTCTCTTCCTTCATCTCTACTCACTGCATCGACAACACTTGAAGGACAAAGGAAGCATCATTGGATTGGGGAGGGATCCTGGCTGAAATGAATTCAGCTAGTAAGACTGCTAGAATATCTGGTGAGAGAGACCTTTTGTTTTGAATTCACTTAGCTTGTTAAATTAGGTATTAGTTGCGTTTTATCTTTTATGTCTTTGTAACCAATTCTGACTTGTATGCCTCATTATGTGTAATCACTTAAAATCCATCTTTCTGTATTGATAAACTTGTTTTGTTGATTTACCTAAACCAGTGTGTTTGGATTGAAGTGTTTGGGAAACTCCATTTGAGATAACAGGACTTGTGCACATCATTTTCTATTAATAAAATGATGGACTTTGTATGAGCTTGTGTTGTCCAGGAGAGGGCTGGGCAATACAAGATGCACGTTTCTGGGGAAAAGCCTGGGCCTGGGAGTTTGCTGGTGTTGCTCTGCAGTGTAATTTCAAGAGTGGCTGGCCATAGCACTCATACAGTATAGCTGGGAGTCATTTACTTGCTGGAGGCTGCGTGTGAGCACGCCAGGAGTCATTGTTCTCACAGCAAAGCTGTGTAAAAGGCTGGAGAATTGAGGGGATACAGCTATTCAACAGTCCAGATTGTACCCTGAGTCATGTCACACCCCTATGAATCTGTAAGTTACTCCTTTATGCTCTTTGGGGCTTTGGATTTTGGGATTAGGTAATTTGTAGACAAAGGTCCACTCCCTAGGGCAAAGCTTCAAAGGATCATGTCTGGCAGTGGACATTTGCATTCCCCTCCTCCCACATATTTCCTAGGAAACCTACTCAACTAACAGTTCACTCTCGTCTTAGCCCATTGTTTAAAAAAGTCCTTTGAAACTCATAACACTTCCCAAAGTTTACGTTAGTCATATCTCCTAGATAAGTGACATACAATGCCACACCTGAACACCTTACAATCTTTTAATGTATTCATCCTGACAACACCCCCGTGAGATAAAGAAGTGCTATTATCCCCATTATACAGATGGAGGACTAAAGCACAGAGAAGTTAGGCACCTAAATATCATTGGGGATCTGGGCCTAAGTTACTTGCCCACAGCCATACGCCACATATCTGGTGAAATAAGGAACTGAACCTGGGTCTCCCTGCACCATTAGCCCATCCTTCCTCTTATTACATTTGGGGAACATTAAGGGAACCCCTTTTATAGTTTATTTAGCAGTAGTAAATTCTCATCAATACTAAGCAAAGACTCTGTAGCATGATGCCGAAAGCATCAGGCCAAAATTTCCAAAACTAGATGCATAAAGTCAGGGCCCTAAATACATGTTTGGACACCTGCGGCATTTTCAAAAGTGTTGAGCACCCACCAGCTCCCCTTAGGGCATGTTTTTATATACTTAAATATGGACTCATGAGCCTAACTTTAGGCATCCAGTTTTGATAATCCTGGCTTTTGCCTTATATAGCCCATCTAATGGTTGTACATTCAAATCTTATTCAGCTTTTACGTTTATTAACATGTCTATAAACTATTTATCAAGGCTATCAACATTCTTATAACTTTTCTGAACCCCACAGGAAAAGAAATTATATTCTTTCTAGTGTGTTGCATGTTTTAAAACAAGCCAGGCTAGATAAAGAACAGTTCAACCCCTACAAAGGGGAGAAATTTATAAAACCAGCCTTGTTAGGCTTTTGTGAACATGAAATTGGTGACAGGATAATTAATGGTTTCCACGGACTCTAGGAACTGAATCTTTATAGATAATTAATAGAGGTGATAATAACAGTGTTCAGATCCTGGGATACTATCTCTGTACTTTACTCAAATGCTATGTTAATTTTTTACATTATTTTTTAATCAAACAACTTTACAGCATTCCAGAAGAGCTAGTGGGGCTCCAGTGATTGCAGGTTGCATAGTAGGATCTTAAAGAAAATTGTATATATTCTATACATCACATATTTATTATTAGTATTATTGTAGCAGAGCAATACCCAAAGGCCTCATTCAGAATCAGGGCCCTATAATGCTAGGTACCATATATACACATAGCAACAGACAGTCCCTGCCCAGTAGCTTACAATCTAAATAGACAAGGCAGATGAAGGTTGGGGGTAAATGGATGGAACAGACAAAGAAATGCACCGATCAAGGTGATAGCTGGCAGACATCATGCCAGTTACATTTTTTTTATATGTTGTTTTTAGGAGTTTCTGTCCCGCTCCCACTTTCTATCTGTCTTTTATGAGGCATGATCCAAAGGTCTTTCAAGTCAATGAGCCCGCTTCCATTGGTGTCTAGGGGGTTTGGAGCAGCTCCATAGGGAACAGGCTGATGCGATGGTGGAGGGGATGAGTTAGTTACAAAGCACAGAGAGTGGGCGGAGCCAAAGTGCTGGCCACTCCCCCTCCACCCCAGCCCAAGACTATGGCCCCAATTCTGTAAACCAGTTAAGCACATGCTTTAGCCATGGGTGCATTTAAAATGAAAGTTAAGCATGTGCTTAAGTACTTTGCTGATACCACCAGGATAGGCTTGATGTAAGGCGCTGAATGGAACAGATGGAACTTGACCCTTTTGAATGAGAACAGAGGAGCCTCAGTGGAGGGTAACCAACGTACCCCTAAGACAAAATTATTATTGAAAAGGGGACAATAAATGCTATACTGACTGGGATTTTTAGTCTGCAGAGGAAGAATATTGTTCCTTGAGTTGAAAAATGACTTCCATTGAGCAATAAATGATGCAAGCCTCAACCTATGACTTTGGGCATATCAGCCCATTATTTGTCATTTCCCCGTAAAATCTTGCAATTCTTTACTTTTCATTTTTTACATTTTGCTGCCTCTTTACACATGTTTGTAATTAGCTTTTTTTTTTTTAAATGTTTCCTTATTATAGGCTGCTCTGTTCCATGCTGTCAGTTATGTGTTTTGCCATCTCTAAGGTAGTAAGCATTCCTCACCAATATGTCCTCTTATGTTTTTACTAAGGGAGACCTCCCCTTCCTCCAAATTGTTTCCACTAAATTAAATGTCTAGCTAGTCTTCTACACTTAAGGAAAATTCTCCCCTGGGAATGGTCCAAGGTATGGTTGAGAACTTTAAATTGCTGATTAACCTGCTTCCAATAATAACAGTGGCATTTAGAAAATGGTTGAAGTTCTCATTATAAATGTTGATCTTAGTAATTACATGCACCCTTCTGATGATGAAAATATCCTAGTGACAGTATTTTTGATTCTCCTCTGTAGCTGGTCAAAGAGAAATGTCTGGTGTTACAACAGTTCTCTTGCAAAACTCATCAGAAATCCAAGCAGTAGGTCTATTTTTAGCTATTTTATTAACTAATCCAGGTTTTGTGGTATCTTGAGGCATGACATGCTTTCCATGCTGTCAGTGAAATACTGCTGACCTTACTTGGCACTAACCATCAATAATTAACTGCAGGAGACTGGCTACTCTTATCCTGAGCATGCATCCTCTTATTACTTGCATTAGAAGTACTTGTTGTGGGAATTGGGCTCAGTTTGCTCTTTTGCAAAGACAAAAATAAATGTTAAGACAGAGCAGCAGCCAACCATCAAAGTAAGTCTCAGAGGGCTGCCAAAAGGATGAAGGTACCACTTTGTCCCAAGATCTTGTCAGAGCTTTAAAGCTGAGCAGATATGGTAGCTGCGTGAGAGACCTGCAGGGAACACATAGGCTGTCCAGGCATTGGTGATTTACATGTAATTCAGTTTGTGCATGGAGATCCTCTTATAGCCTCTAATTCATCTTTTCTACACAGCAGTAACTCAGTGGTGTGGGAGCAGCAGTGCATCCTAGCTCATGCAAGTGACAGAATTCAGCTTTGGGCTGGACATTTTCAAAGGAGCCTAAGGGGAGGTAGGTGTTCAAACCTTTTTGCAGTTCAGTGGGGAAACGGGAACCTAACTTCCTTGAAAGTCCCAGCATAGGTCTCCATATATTTCTGTAAGCACATTGTCAAGCCCTCAGCTAGATGTGATTTGTGCAGCTGGGTTGGTACCACTCTCATAGGAGGTCACTTGCCCTTGGCTGCCCCGAATAGCTTCATGTTGATAGATGTGACGGAAGAGGGAGACGAGCTTTTCAGGAAACACATCAGACAAGAAAGAGAAATAAATAAATAAAAGGAGGAAGTCTGATAAGCCCCTTCTCCCCCCCAGTCCTTAGTCGCAGTCTTGGGAAAACTGAGCTAGTGGCAGAGAGCAGAAGGGAGAGCCATCAATAGACTATTTGAGAATACGAACTTGACAAGATTTAGACAGTGGTAACGTGAGGAATGCAAAGCTTTTGAGATACAGATTTCGAATCCCTGTGCCAAATTCTGCCTCAGCCACGCCAGTTTACATCTGGAGTAACTTGGTTTAGGTCAGTGGCATACCTCCTGATTTTCATTGGTGTAGAGCAGAATATTGCCCCTTGAATCCTGGTTGCTGCTCATAGACTCACTGACCACAAGGTTCTCATGTCCTTAAGTCTGTGACTCAATTAAAAAATAGGGTTTTATAACCTGGCACTAGGAAAGGCCATGAAGCACAAACCCCAAACCTAGCACCTGCTGCATATATTTTATAAGGTAAGGAGCTGATTGCCTCTACAGAGGGTTTGGGAATAAAACACATTTAATAGTCTCAGAGGGGATTTAATATTAGTTTTATGTATTTTTTACTTCAAAGCCAGGCCCACGCAGCTTGCATGTGCTGCTTGCCACTGTTTCTTTTTTTTTTATATATAAATCATTCTTCTCCTTTAGCTGCAGTGCCAGATTCTGCTCTCGCTTACACCAGTGTAAATGCAGAATAACTCTTTTGAAGCTAGTGAAGTTATCCCGGGTTTACACTGGTGTAGCTAAGAACAGAATTTGTCCCTTACTGGCTCAAATTCATCCCTGATGTAACACCACTGAAGCCAAAGGAGCTATGGTAAGACTGCATCTGGCCCAACTTCTGAGTGACCCTAGCGTTTCCTTCAGGTTGTAAACGGTGTAAGTGAGAGGAAAGTGTGGATAGATAGCAGAAGGCATATGCTGTGTGCTAGACACCTCTAATAAGACTTCCGTAATTGTACTGGACCAATGGGTCTACACTGACTCACACCAGCTGAAGATCTGGCCCAAATTAGGCATTTACAAATGGCAAAAATATATATGCTGCGCAACGGCAGCCTTCTAAACCTGTAACTGGGAGCGACAAACAACAGCCAGAGTTCCTTACTTAGATCCCTCATCGGAATTCCAGGATAATAACCCCCTGGTGGAGGAAGCCTTTTCTGGGCAGCTGTGGGGTTTGTTTTGTTCTTTGTTTAACCAAACCAGCTAAGAGTTCTAAAGGCGTGGACTTATATACAATAGGACTGGGAGGCCCTGAAGCATGGAGAGGAGGCGGAGCACCAGGTGCCAATGAATGAGCTAACAAGCAACCAGTTTCTGCCCCTATATCGTTCCTCTGCCCTGTCCTCAGAATATAACACGCAGCAACACAATGAGCCAGTATTAGCCCAGGCACAGCTGCAAAAGGTCAGGCACTGCCCTTTTCTATGGGGTATCTTTAATTTAGGCTCCTCAGGGACTCATCTTTCAACCTATTAGAATGCTGAAACTATGGCTACAAAGGGGAAATGACATCAGTTGGCGAGAGGACAGTCATCTGAGAAAAGTAGCTCTTATTTTAACCTTTTACACCACGCCCTCCAGCATGACGCTCAGGTAGCCTAGCCCGCTGCAATTTTGTTTTAAGAGCACATAAAAAGCCAAACATGACATGAACCCAGCTCCCTAAAGAGAGAAAAATGGCTTTCGGAAGAATGTGTTGCATGTTAAAATCTAGTAGGGGAAGAAAAATAATAAAGGAGGCAAAGATGAATGTGTATTTACATTTGCCAACTGTATTGTACATAGACATAAGATTATCGTCACGCCGCTGTACACTCAGGCCCATAGAGCGTTAAGTCTTTTTGACTTGCTCTGACAAACCACAATGCTGCTTTTTCGTCTGGACTATTATTTTCCACCTACTTATATTGACTTGGCCTGTGCTTTTAACTGCAGTCGGGTTTGGCAGTGCACGTTAGATTGCACAGCCAGCCCCTGAGGATGAGGTCAGTGCCTTGTGGAGGGTGAACACCCCCCCCCCCCGCCCCCATCCTCCACTTTTGGACAATTAACAAGTGGCTTTAATTGTCTATTGAAGGGAGTCCCCATTCAGTGCTTCTCAGCTGGAATGGTGACTGTCATTGTTGGCAGCTGGAGCTGTGGGTACTGAGCCCCTCTGAAAATCAGCCCCATCATGTTTGGCTGTTGTATGTTTGCTCCTGAGGGGTGATGGGCTGCTGGCATTTTATTTAATTAATTAATTTATTTATTAAATAAAAAATAGCATCGATCGATTATTTTTTTGTAAAGAAATCCCACCTCAGATGCTGTCACTTTGTATGTGTAGCGGCACCTTGTTGTCCCCGGGACTTCGCACCGCAGGAACACATTGCAGCATATCGCAGTCCAGCAACCACAGCATCTGCAGCTGCTGTTTTGGAAACACTAATCCCCAAAGCTTCACCTTTGCTTCAAAAGGCCTCTTTGAGCCTGGCCTTTTATGCTGAAAACGTCCTTTCAAACGCGTGTTGCGGTCATAGCAGCTCCTAGGTCTCCTGCTGCATTTCTAAATGGGGTAAGTCACTTCAGGCTTCTTACACTTCATTTCAGATGCACTTCTGTCTGTGGGCAAACAGAGCAGCCAATCAGCACCTGCTTTATTAAGCGGAGGAATGGTGGTCAGGACACAGGGAGCTGTTCTTTATACTTTCCAGGATTCTTCAACCTGGTCAGCCACCTGTGATAGGCAGAAAGTCCTTTGATTTTACATGTCGCTGGAAGTAGAGCATGTTTAACAATGCAGTGGCAAGGGGTAACTCACTGTATAATGTCAACATTGGCCATGATGAATGCAAGTTCTGGTGTCCAATTTAAACCTGTGATATTCTGACCAAGAGCCAAATTGCCATCAACTGAGCCGTAATGATATTTACAATTGGTTAACGTAGAGATTTCAGGCGAAGTGTAGTAGCTGAGTGACATGGTACACCAGAGATGCCGATTCTGTGGGTGCACCGGGGCTTAAGCACACACTAAAAAAATAGGGGGTACTCAGCACCCAGAGGTCCAGATTAATCTTTTGTGGGCCCCGGTGCCTGGACCATGGCCCCGCTCAAGCCATGCTTTGCCCCAAAGCCCTGCCCCTGCTTGGCTTCTTCCCCCAAGGCCCCACCCTCGCTCAGCTTCTTCCCTCCTCAAGGTCCTGCCTGCTGCTCCACCCCAAGGCTCCGTCCTCTTCCCCCTAAGGCCCTGCCCACCACTCACATGGGGTGGCGGGGGCAGAGAGGAGCACCCACTGGCAAAACAAAAGTCAGCACCTGTGTGTTACATAATCAGCTGGAATGGATTTTTGAAGGTTTAAATGTTGTTAAAAGCTTGAGGACTTTGGCCCTGATTCTGAGCTCATTACACTAGTTTTCTACTGGTGAAATTCCATGGTCTGATCCATTGTAATACACTTTATGCTCTCTGGGGGCAGATGTTTTTGGTTTGACTAAGATGCTCTTAGCCCAAGAGCAAGGAGAACAAAGGCTGCTCTAAATCGGGCTAGAAAATGTTGATCGTGTAAAATTATTTCTTTCCAGCTTCTGTGTACTGCACCACGTGACGTGACTTGGACTGCCCCTCGATGATGACCAGAACAGTGATTTTGATTCTTCAAGGCTATGTGAAAGCACAGCTTCTTCCAGGGACTGAATATTCAAGGCAGAATTTTACTACTGAGCACAATGGGATCATGCTCCATGAGTGGGGCTCCTAGGGGCCACCAAAATAACAATTTGGGTTTTGTTATCTCTTTTCTTGACTCTTTGAACTCAACATGCTTGAGTCTTCTCTCACTTACAGTGGTATAACTCAATTGGCTTCAACGGAGTTACTCATAATTTACACCAGTGTCAGTAACATATGAATCAGGCTAGATGCTTTAAAATGCTAAGAAGGATTGAGAAGCTCCAGCATTTCTGCCACCCCAAGTAAAAAAAAAAAAAAAAAAAGACGCGATTGGCGGCGGCAGTTCAGCGGCAGGTCCTTCGCTCCTAGAGGGAGTGAGGGACCTGCCGCCCCCGAATTGCCGCAGGTGCCGCCCCTCTCCTCTTTTGGCCGCCCCAAGCACCTGCTTGTTAAGCTGGTGCCTGGAGCCGGCCCTGGCTGTGAAAAGATCCTGTATGTGTGTGTTTTGAATCCTATACTTTCACACACAGATACTCCGCCAGTTAGTGGTGCTACTGTAAGGTACATTAGTGTTTCCAGTGTGAAGAATCTGCAGATACCAAAATGGGTAACGCTGTGGCAGTGAACAAGGTTACCCCATTCTCATTTCTAAACCTTATACAGCTTCTCTATGGGAGGGTTAAAGACTCAGAAATCCAGCTGAACTTTTTTGCTTGCACATGTACTTAAAATTATAACCTCTGCTAAATCATTTCCCATATAACAAATAATACCTAGCTCTTATATAGTGTTTTTCATCCACAGATCTCCAAGTGCTTTACAGCAGAGGGCAGTATCATTGTATCCTTTTACAAATGGGGAAACTGAGAAAAAGGGAGAGTAAGTGACTTGCTATTCGATTTATGCATTTGCAATAGATGTGGGAGAATACTGGAGAGGAAAGTGTCCCACAAGCATTTATTTGCATTTAAAAATGCATTTGTTTCATTCCCCCTTTTGTGTTTGCTTTCCACAAACATTCAAGCCACACCTTTTTTCTTGCACTAACGCTAGCAGAAAATGAATTCTCAGCTTGCATACTCAGGTATTCACACTGGAAGTGGGAGTTGGGCACCTAACTATGCAAAATCCCAGCCACATTTTATTTGGGATCGGATGGCACTTGACATGCTGGGGAGGGAGTGGGGGGAGTGCAGGTAGGTTCCAAAGCCCCTTCTTCACATCCAAGCCTTGGCATAGAGGCAGTTAAGGTCCTGATTCAGCAAGCACTTAAGCCTTGGATCTAGGTGTGAAGGTGGAAATGATGCTGCATACCTTACTTCTTCTTCCTGGAACAGGTGGGTGAGGAGGGAATGAGCAGACCAGCCAGTGGACCCGAGACAGCATGGTGGGGGGGACGGAGTTTAGTAATTTGTAGTGGCCTTGTGGCACAGTCTAGCCTATTCTGAAAAGGCTAACTGGTATCATGTGTGTAGGCATGCAGTCACTTTAATTGACAAAGAAATCAATCCTGTAGACTTCCTTCTCACAGAACTCCGGCTGAAGTCAGGATATGTAGGATTAAAATGAGCAGGAGTTTGCCTTATTCTGCCCTGAAACCAGGCAAACAGAAAAACAGCCTATAGATCACATTGCTCTTCTTATTAGCATTGAATACTTTTTTTTAAACTGACCTCCAAACACGTTCTCTTTAGACACTAGGGTCTAAACAGTAAATCTATTTCATTACTGTAACACAACTAGTAGCTGCGAAGCATTCTTGCAAGTCTGACGAGGCTTTGTTTTTGTTTAATTCTCGTGAGGCAGGATGGACCATTCCAGTTCTGTAAGACCGATAAGGAAAGCTAAATTTAAAGGCAGCTTTAGATCCTGGCTCAGACTCTCTGCTTGACCGGATTTACACAGGCATGCATGGCTCCGTGATTCTCTGCCAGTGTGGGTTAGAAACACCTAGATTAGGTTAGAAATGCTTATATGCACCAACGGGCAACAATTCTCTAGAAATTGCCCATCAAGTAAACATAGCTGGAACACAGAATGCACTGGTCGCTTCTTCCTGTCCCTGACATACACCACCCCATTCCTGATACTCTCTTTGCATGGGCACTCCAGAGATGGTGATGTCTGAGCCAGTGACATTGGCTCTATGTCTGCTGGGGGTACCCCCACACTGGGGGTATCCCCAGCAACGGGGATTCATCCAGTGTCTACTCCCTTTGTACCACATTACAGCACGCAAGGAGGGGCAGAGAATCTATCCCATTGCATTTACCCAGTCAATGAAATGCAATTGTTATGCATAATGACTTTGATCCTTTTTGTCATTTAATCAAATTGCCATTGATTAAAGAGTTAACTCAGCTAAGCAAAATGCATAAAGGATGACATTTGAGTAAGATCTGAATAGAAGATTGCATTTGATTCTTGTGCATCAACACATAAACAGATTAATCTACCATTTAATTTATTTTCCAGCTCACTGCCTGAGATTTTTAAGAAATGGGTGCACTCTCTCTTCGGGATTTCACTGTCTCTTTCACCCTATCTCATTGGTACATACCCCAAAGCCATAATATCCTATTTGCCTCGCTGTAATCACATCCCATAAAATGATTATGTTGCTATTAACAGATTTTATGACTTTATTTGATTTACAAGTTGTAGGCAGCCACAGCCTTTAAAGCAGGAAATGGCTACAGACAGATGAAAAGTAAATGGAATTAAGCTAAATAAAGCAGGCAGTCTCTGCTCTGACTGATCATGAAAGTATTTTCTAATTTAGCTTTGTTTTGACCGTGACAAACTAATTTTTAAAGATGAAATCATGCAGACAAAATTACAGCTATGCAAAGAAGCCATGATGCATATTGTGTTAAATTCTAAGGATCCCAGATCCCAAGTTTTTTTAGTAAGAATTTGGGGTGGGCAAAGGTTGAGGAAGGATTTCATAGGGCTGGACTGTTGCCCTAGGACATAACCCATAATACAAGGTGGCACTTTGCTAGACTACCCCATGAGCATCCCAGGGAATGGATTGTGATTCAGGATTAAGGTGACCAGACAGCAAATGTGAAAAATTGGGACAGGGTGGGGGATGATAGGAGCCTATATAAGAAAAAGACCCAAAAATCGGGACTGTGCCTATAAAATCGGGACATCTGGTCACCCTATTCAGGATGTCACAAGTCCCTCTCTGCTCGCTGGGGGGAATTAATTTGCAGTTGGCTAACCTGTTATATGTGTGTGGGAAGGAAGAGGGAGTATGGGCCAAGGCTCCACTTCTTCCCCACCCGCATGCTCCATAAAGGGAGTAAGCAGGTGTGCAATGTCCCTTACTCATTAGAGTGCAGTGTCCAGGTGGCTCACATTGAGGTGTTGGGGGGGGGGGAGGGTCGAAGTTGCTTATATTACCACATAATTATAGGGAATGCTGGATTTTCTCCATATATGGTCACAGTGGACATTACATTCTGTTTTACATGGCTGCTTTTTCAGTATCCACGCAAATCATGCCAATGGTCTCAAATAGCTCAAAATATGCTGGATGGCTCAGTGGATAGACAACTAGTTCCACTAGGAAGTCCAAGCTAGGCCAGTTGTCAGGGCCAACCTTGGGAAACTGGCAACATGGGTGAATTTTCTTTGGCGCCTTTACATACTGCTCTCTGAGCCACGGGCAGCCACTCAGCAGGCAGAGCAGCAACAGGTGGAGCCGCTGCGGTGCCGCAGGGGTCATGCTGCTGGAAGGACAGAGAGGGGACGTGTGTGAGTGCCAGATTCCCGCCACTCAGCCCCCTTTATCTGCTCCCCACCTCCCAGGAGGGCATGGCCTTTCTGCAACCTCTTGACCACGGCATCCCCCCAACCATGGTGCCCTGGGCAGTTGCCCATGTCATCCACCAGTAAGACTGGCCCTGCCCATTGTGTCCAAAATCTATTACCATCCAATGGCTGTGCCATATGTGAAGAGAATTTTAGGGCTAGATTCTGTGCTCATCTCTAAAAAAATACATAATTAAAAAAGATGGGAAAGGCTCCAAACATTCCTTTTCTAAACCAAAGTAGCTCCTTTTTCTAGACCTACAATTGAATTTTAAAAGAAAATTGGTTATACATATCATTGCTGGAATCCTGCAGTGGAAGAATTATACAACCTGACAAAAGTCCACAGGCAAATCAACCTTTCCAAAACAAAGTTTGAGTAAAATTTACATTTTAGTTTCTTCATCCCAGGCATCAGTGCAAAGTATCTTTAGTAAGAATTTGGGGTGGGCAAAGGTTGAGGGAGGATTTTATAGGGCTAGATTGTTGCCCTAGGACATAGCTCATAATAAAAGGTGGCACTTTGCTAGACTACCCCATGAGCATCCCAGGGAATGGACTGTGATTCGGGTGCAACGTTTGAGTCACAAATAAATCTGGACCATAGACTCTTCAGGGATCCACCCAGTGGATGTGACATCATGATTACATCAGGCTGACCAGGAAATCCCAAATTGTCTGTTTCATCTCATTTATGAGTCACCAGGATGCATGGGTCAAAATGACAAAAATTCACTCTTCCTCATTATATTCCCATACAAAAATATTTTGCTAACTTTGTGTTAAGGCTCTTAGACTACACATCCCACCAAAACAAAGCAGAAAAAGCAAGGAAATAAGCAATTATGCTATTGGATGCCTCAGCTGCACTCCATTTCCCTTTCTGAGCTCAGCTATCTCCTTTCCACAACCCACAGGCCACATTATCTTCACCCTTATGTGGAACAACCCACAGGCACCCTTGAACTCTGTCTGGTTTTACTGGTTATATAATTATGGGTTACAGGATTGGTATGGTTTCCATTAGTCTCACCGTATATAACTGTATTGTCAGTAGGCAAGGTACAAGATCAGATTTTAAATGATGACTGTAAGATAAATTTCTTCGTAATGTTTAGGAATAATTTTGTGCACAGGTGATTTTTGTTGTTAGTGATTGCTCTAAATTTGGTATGCATATTTAGGCAGAATGTAAAGCAAGAAAATAAGCAGTTAAGTTACTGTGCACATGCATTAGGTAGAAGGTAAAAAAATGACTAACTGAGTGTGCTGGTGTACTATATTGGTAGTTGAAGGTAAAGCAGCCTGTTGTTCCGGATAAGAGTAAAACTGTGGGGGTGATGGAAGGGAGGTAATAGAGGATGAGAAAGGGAAGTGATGAGTGGAGTGTGAATGGGGTGTTGAGTGACTTAACTGCTTATTTCCTTGCTTTGTACATTGTGTATTGATGGGATGCTGCAGTCTAGCAACCTGAACTCACGGCTAATGATGATGAAAGATGAAATGTTGGTTTTCTGTTACAACCTGCTGATATATATGACTTTAACACAGAGGATTAATGCTCCTTTGGATTGTTTTATGCTTTGTACTGTATATCTTATTTCCACTGTAAAAATAATAGTTAAATAAAGTAATAATCTCTTTTGTCATCATAGAGATTTATGGGCATTGAAAGAACACTTAAACTGAGAGGAGTGGGAGAAGGTGGCGGTCCCATTGACTTCAGCTGGAGTTGGATGTGCTCAGCACTTCCGAAAATCAGGTTCTGTGTGTCTTCATAGGGCACCTAAAAACAGATGCACCCACAATTAGGGAAAGCCTTTGAAAACGGAGGGGCCTTAACCTCCCCATATCTTTGTTTTCCCATCTATAAAATGGAGATAATAATCCCGTTCTTCACAGGGCTGTTGTGAGACTAACTTCGTGAGTGGTTGTGAAGTGCTCAGATACTACACTGATACAACTATAAATAAGTACATATTGAGGCATGGGATCCTTCAAAATCCAGCTGATGCTTGGCCTCTCCCATGCAGAACCTTTGACCACAATAACAAAAATAGTAACAAACAATTACTCGTCACAATCAATGATAATGTATTCGTATTCTAATCCCTCATTTAACCTGATGGAGCAGACTGAGACTAGGCCTCTCAAAGAGGTCTCATGGAGTTAGGCTCCACCTTCCATGGGCACCATTACAGCTTTTGCGAACAGAGGCTGCAAACGGAGTTTTGGAAGGGAGTTCTCCAGGTGAAGGAGGAGCAAATACAGGACCCTTGGGGTAAGTGACTGTCTGTAGTGTAGGTTTGTTTGTGTTTGGGGGTTACTTGCTGTGTGCTGAGCTTGTGTTTGTCAGTCTGTTTGTTTGTTTTTTTGAAGGACTGTGTGCTGTGGCTGGCAGTTCGAAGCTGTGAGCTTCAAAGGAAGGTCTGAAGGCTAGAAGCCTCTGGTAATTGGTTGAACCTTAATCAGTGGGCGGGGCATTCACCCAGGCCAGGGCTTTATAAAGCAATGCACAAGTGACCAGGGAGCTTTTGCAAACAGGGAGTTTCGCAAGGAAGTTTCGAAGGGGAGCAGGAAGGGAGCGCGGGTCCCTTGCCGGTTCTATCTTATACCCTTTATTCCCCTTAAAACCTATAAACCAAACTACATTCAAAACTTCTTGCTTTAAACAACCCCTTCATTAACTAGGAGACAATGCAGGCAGAAGCCCAGCTGCAGAGTGGAGGCTATCCAGTTTATTGCACTGAGTGTAGCATGTATGATTACCTGCCCTGTGGACGGGTGGCGTATGTGTGCATTCGATGCAAGGAGCTCCTGGCCCCCAGAGACCACGTACGGACTTTGGAGCCAAGGGTGGCAGAACTGGAGGAGCTAAGGGAGGCAGAGAGGTATGTTGATGAGGCTTTCCGGGACACTGTAGAATTGTCCCACCTCCGGTCAGACAGCGCCTGCGCTGTTGAGGAGGATGAAAGGCCCAGGGAAGCAGAGCAGTCAACGGGAGCAGAGGGAAACCTTCCCATAGTTGGGACCCTCCTTCCAGACGGTGCTGGGGTTGCCTCTCGCACTGAGGTTACCTCTCCAGGGGAGGGAACTCCAGTTGCTAGGAAAAGGCAGGTATTAGTATTGGGAGATTTGATCATTAGAAAGGTAGATAGCTGGGTTTGTGATGACCGGGAGAACCGTATGGTGACTTGCCTGCCTGGTGCAAAGGTTGCAGATCTCTCGAGGCATCTAGACAGACTTATGTGTAGTGCTGGGGAGGAGCCGGTGGTCGTGGTACATGTAGGTAACAATGACGTAGGGAAGGGTAGGAGAGATGTCCTGGAGGCCAAATTTAGGCTGCTAGGGAAGAGACTGAAATCCAGGACCTCTATGGTGGCATTCTCAGAAATGCTCCCAGTTCCACGCGCAGGGCCAGGTAGGCAGGCAGAGCTTCAGAGTCTCAATGCATGGATGAGACGATGGTGTAGAGAAGAGGGGTTTACATTCATTAGGAACTGGGGAAACTTCTGGAATGGGGGGAGCCTATACAGGAAGGATGGGCTCGACCTAAACCAAAGTGGAACCAGACTGCTGGCACTAAACATTAAAAAGGTTGTAGTGCAGTTTTTAAACTAGGAGATGGGGGAAAGCCAACTGCTGAGAGGAGCATATGGATCGGACAGAGACTTCTCTTAGGGGACAGTCTAATGATAGAAAATCTCCAGGTTATAGTCAGAAGCAGAGAATGGAAGAGGATAAAGTAGGGGCCAGATCAGATGATAAACATTCACATAAAAAAGAATCTGACACATCAGAAAAGGGCAGACAAATAAACAGTGACAAGTTTTTAAAGTGCTTGTACACAAATGCTAGAAGTCTAAATAATAAGATGGGTGAACTAGAGTGCCTTGTGATAAAGGAGGATATTGATATAATAGGCATCACAGAAACCTGGTGGACTGAGAGCAATCAATGGGACACAATCATTCCGGGGTACAAAATATATCGGAAGGACAGAACAGGTCGTGCAGGGGGGGGAGTGGCACTATATGTGAAAGAAAATGTACAATCAAATGAAGAAAAAATCTTAAGCAAATCCGCATGTTCCATAGAATCTCTATGGATAGAAACTTCATGCTGTAATAAGAATATAACATTAGGGATCTATTATCGACCAACTGACCAGGACGGTGATAGTGATGATGAAATGCTAAGGGAAATTAGAGAGGCTATCAAAATTAAGAACTCAATAATAGTGGGGGATTTCAATTATCCCCATATTGACTGGGAACATTTCACTTCAGGATGAAATGCAGAGACAAAATTTCTTGATACTTTAAATGACTGCTTCATGGAGCAGCTGGTACGGGAACCCACAAGGGGAGAGGCAATTCTAGATTTAGTCCTGAGTGGAGTGCAGGAGCTGGTCCAAGAGGTATAACTATAGCAGGACCGCTTGGAAATAGTGACCATAATACAATAGCATTCAACATCCCTGTGGTGGGAAGAACATCTCAACAGCCCAACACTGTGGCATTTAATTTCAAAAGGGGGAACTATGCAAAAATGAGGGGGTTAGTTAAACAGAAGTTAAAAGGTACAGTGACTAAAGTGAAATCCCTGCAAGCTGCATGGGCGCTTTTTAAAGACACCATAATAGAGGCCCAACTTCAATGTATACCCCAAATTAAGAAACACAGTAAAAGATCTAAAAAAGAGCCACCGTGGCTTAACAACCATGTAAAAGAAGCAGTGAGAGATACAAAGACTTCCTTTAAAAAGTGGAAGTCAAATCCTAGTGAGGCAAATAGAAAGGAGCATAAACACTGCCAAATTAAGTGCAAGAATGTAATAAGAAAAGCCAAAGAGGAGTTTGAAGAACGTCTAGCCAAAAATTCCAAAGGTAATAACAAAATGTTTTTAAGTACATCAGAAGCAGGAAGCCTGCTAAACAACCAGTGGGGACCCTTGATGATCGAGATACAAAAGGAGCACTTAAAGACGATAAACTAATTGCGGAGAAACTAAATGGATTCTTTGCTTCAGTCTTCACGGCTGAGGATGTTAGGGAGATTCCCAAACCTGAGCTGGCTTTTGTAGGTGACAAAACTGAGGATTGAAGTGTCACGAGAGGAGGTTTTGGAATTAATTAATAAACTTAACATTAACAAGTCACCGGGACCAGATGGCATTCACCCAAGAGTTCTGAAAGAACTCAAATGTGAAGTTGCAGAACTGTTAACTAAGGTTTGTAACCTGTCCTTTAAATCGGCTTCTGTACCCAATGACTGGAACTTAGCTAATGTAATGCCAATATTTAAAAAGGGCTCTAGAGGTGATCCCGGCAATTACAGACCGGTAAGTCTAACGTCTGTACCAGGCAAATTAGTCGAAACAATAGTTAAGAATAAAATTGTCCGACGCATAGAAAAACATAAACTATTGAGCAATAGTCAACATGGTTTCTGTAAAAGGAAATTGTGTCTTACTAATCTATTAGAATTCTTTGAAGGGGTCAACAAACATATGGACAAGGGGGATCCAGTGGACATAGTGTACTTAGATTTCTAGAAAGCCTTTGACAAGGTCCCTCGCCAAAGGCTCTTAAGTAAATTAAGCTGCCATGGGATAAAAGGGAAGGTCCTTTCATGGACTGAGAACTGGTTAAAAGACAGGGAACAAAGGGTAGGAATTAATGGTAAATTCTCAGAATGGAGAGGGGTAACTAGTGGTGTTCCCCAAGGATCAGTCCTTGGATCGATCCTATTCAACTTATTCATAAATGATCTGGAGAAAGGGGTAAACAGTGAGGTGGCAAAGTTTGCAGATGATACTAAACTGCTAAAGATAGTTAAGACCAAAGCAGACTGTGAAGAACTTCAAAAAGATCTCACAAAACTAAGTGATTGGGCAACAAAATGGCAAATGAAATTTAATGTGGATAAAAGTAAAGTAATGCACATTGGAAAAAATAACCCCAACTATACATACAATATGTTGGGGGCTAATTTAGCTACAACAAGTCAGGAAAAAGATCTTGGAGTCATCGTGGATAGTTCTCTGAAAATGTCCATGCAGTGTGCAGAGGCGGTCAAAAAAGCAAACAGGATGTTAGGAATCATTAAAAAGGGGATAGAGAATAAGACTGAGAATATTTTATTGCCCTTATATAAATCGATGGTACACCCTCATCTCGAATACTGCGTACAGATGTGGTCTCCTCATCTCAAAAAAGATATACTGGCACTAGAAAAGGTTCAGAAAAGGGCAACTAAAATGATTAAGGGTTTGGAACGGGTCCCATATGAGGAGAGATTAAAGAGGCTAGGACTCTTCAGCTTGGAAAAGAGGAGACTAAGGGGGGATATGATAGAGGTATATAAAATCATGAGTGATGTGGAGAAAGTGAATAAGGAAAAGTTATTTACTTATTCCCATAACACAAGAACTAGGGGTCATCAAATTAAATTAATAGGCAGCAGGTTTAAAACAAATAAAAGGAAGTTCTTCTTCATGCAGCGCACAGTTAACTTATGGAACTCCTTACCTGAGGAGGTTGTGAAGGCTAGGACTATAACAGAGTTTAAAAGAGAACTGGATAAATTCATGGTGGTTAAGTCCATTAATGGCTATTAGCCAGGACGGGTAAGGAATGGTGTCCCTAGCCTCTGTCTGTCAGAGGATGGAGATGGATGGCAGGACAGAGATCACTTGATCATTGCCTGTTAGGTTCACTCCCTCTGGGGCACCTGGCATTGGTCACTGTCGGTAGACAAAAAGTCTCTTCTTTTTGCGGATACAGACTAACACGGCTGCTACTCTGAAACCTGTCGGTAGACAGGATACTGAGCTAGATGGACCTTTGGTCTGACCCGGTACGGCCGTTCTTATGTTCTTATGTTCTTAAGTCATCGCATAAATAGCCAAGAAACCTTCCTGCCTCCCAGCAGCCTCTTCCCATAACCACTCCTCCTCAGCGTCAGTGGTCTTTCACTGCCCATAAATCTCTGTGATCAGGCATTTATTATTTCACTGAAATATTACTTTATTGGCAAAAGTACAAAACATTCCAGTTGAGACATAGCTAATAGAAGCACCGTCTAAGAGACCCAGGTGTAGGCAGTCTGGCCAAGCAGTCACAGCGGGGCTGGAGTCCACAAGTCATAGACAGCCAGAAGGCTACATTCAACAACAGGGATCAGAGTAATTGCTAAAGCTGGGATCAACAGGCAAGAGTCAGGGTCAGAGACCAGAGATAGTTAACAGGCTGGAATCAGGAGGCAAGAGTCAGGCTGGGGTCAGAGACTGGCAATCAGACAGCAAGGTGAGGTGTGGCATCACAGCAAACCAGATTTCTGCATGGTTACCAGCCAACTTCCAGGGCCACCCTCCAGGGTTAAATAGTGGGCCAATCAGAAGGCCACAGGGTGCTAGTGATCTGGTTCCTTTGAGTGGTATGGCCAGTGGTGTCTCAGCTCTACAGCGTTCCTAGGCTAAAAACACAACATAGCCTGCAGATGATGGTATGGGAATAGATACTGTCCCAGGCGCTAGAGAGCTGGGTTCTAAGCCCATAGATCCTTACACTATATATATACACACACACATATATACATACACACACACACATTGTTATAAAGAATATCAGCATTACATCTTGAATCTCATCATTTTTATGAAGTATTTATATAAAGAAGTTAAGTGGCAGGATAGGATGACCTGTCAGGGCAGATAATACACAGTACACTAACTCCTCACTTAACGTCCTCCCACTTAATGTTGTTTCAAAGTTATGTCGCTGCTCAATTAGAGAACATGCTCGTTTAAAGTTGTGCAATGCTCCCTTATAACATCATTTGGCTGCCTGCTCTGTCCACTGCTTGTAAGATTCTGTGGAAGAGCAGTGGCTTTACAAGGGAGCATTGCACAAGTTCCTCTTCTCCGCCTCCTTCCCCTCCCTCCCAGCGCTTCCCCCACTGCCAAACAGCTGTTTGGCGGCGCTTAGGCCTTTCTGGGATGGAGGGGGAGGAGTGGGGAAGCGCCACGTCTCCACTCCTCCCCCTCTCTCCCAGAAAATCCTAAACACCGCTAAAGAGCTGTTTGGCGGCGCTTAGGACTTTCAGGGGCGAAGGAGTGGGGATGTGGCATGCTCCGGAGAGGAGGTGGAGTGGGGGTGGGAAGAATTGGGCCTGGAGTGTAGCGGGGACAGGAAGAGGCGGGCCTGGAGCAGTCCCAGCAAAGTCGGCGCCTGTTCTTCTCTGGGAAAGCTGCCGGTGCTGCTGCAAAAGTGCTTCCTAGTGTCCTTGCCTGCAGCGGGCTGTGCCTGTGTGGGGTAAGCCCGGGGCACTTCCCAACCACAGTACAGTACAGTACTGTACAGTATATAATGCCTTTTGTCTGCCCCCAAAACATTTCCTTGGAACCTAACCACCTGTATTTGCATTAAATCTTATGGGAAAATTGGATTAGTTTAACATTGTTTCACTTAAAGTAGCATTTTTCAGGAACATAATTACAACATTAAGTGAGGAGTTACTGTAAGCTGCAACAGGAGACAGATGCCAATTACCTCTGCCTCCAAGAGATATTCTCTGTTACTTAGTGAAACAGGTTTCCCTGTTTTCATTTCATCCTACCAAAAATCCATCTATTAGAATGTATTTAAATGGAGGATGAAGGTGTGTTGCTAGGTTTCCCTATTAAGAATATTCACGTTGGCATATATGTAACTCTTTAGGGGCTTGATTCAGCTTGGTGGTGAGCTCTAGCCTGAACCAGCAAAAATAATTTAGTAATATTTTAGTCTAACCCAGGTTATTTGCCTAAATGTAGACCTGAGTGGTGTTTAGTGGCCTGTTATGTGCAGGCAGGCAGATTGGATGATGTAGTGGTCCCTTCTGGCCTTAAACTCTATGATTCATGAGCAGGTGCTTAACTTTAAGCATATGAATGGTCTCATTAACTTTAATCACATGGTTAAGTATTTTTGTGGATCAGGACCACAGTGCTCAGCATCTTGCAGGATTGAGCGGTAGAAGACCAGCCCATCAATTTTGGTATACACACATCCTTGTCTAATATTGTATTGTATCCATGAGTTCCCGTAATAATAATACCTACGGCTTCATAGATATTAACTGTGATTGTGGCCAGACAAGTGATTATGTACAAATTACACCTACTTACTTAACAGGTCTGCAAGGTACATAATGTACATAATTGGAAAACACGTGGTGTTGAAAAGTAGAATTAGTAGGAAATGGCTTTGAGTTCTGATGTTTATTTCCTCCCACTGAAATACATGAGAGGAATTAAACATCAAAACCTATGCATCTGATGTATAATTCCACCCACATGCTGTGTTTTTGTGAGAGGATTTAAACATTAGGTGGAAAGCCATTAGGCCAACATTTTCAAATTTGAGTATCTAAAGTTAGGTACTAAAATAAGTGGGATGATTTTCAGAGGTATTGAGCATTCACAACTACCACTGATAGGTCTTTGTAGTGTTAGTGTCCATTGGCCATTCTGCAAGGGTAGGTTAACATGCAGAATGGTAGAACAGCAATAATATGCCCATTGGGTAAGATTCCCCCTATTTTCTAATAAATAAATAAATAAATAAACTCCAACACTTTTATTTTTAATAGTATGCATCTCCTTATGCTGCTCCAGAAGTTTGGCTCTTGTCTAGGCTGTGTCTTCCTGTAAGCTCCTGGGGTCTGTTAGAAGACTTCAGACCCACAGTGTTGATGCTGAACGTGGCTGCCTGCCTTCTTTATGGTTAGGCTGCTGTGAGCACATCAGGCCCATGCCCAAGTCCTTTCACTGGGTCCCAGTCAGCTTCCAATGCTAGTGTAATGCTTTGGTCATAACGTTCAAAGCAAGTGATGGATCCCACCCCAGCTGCATCAAAGACTGAATTTCAATTCATGAACCATTGTGGCAGCTGCACTCCTCTAGGACAATGCCGATCACAAAGCCCAGGATGAGATGCGTGAGACTTGGGCACAAAGCATGCTTGATCCAGGGGATCTGGCTATGGAAGAAACTCCCAGAGGAGATCAGCCTAATCCAGAGTCTGACCATCTTTAGGAAATGCTGCAAAACCGTAGGCCTTTCCACCATAAGAATGAAACAACACTGACACCTCTTTCTACCCAGTAAACCCTGACACACAAAAACCAAAGGAAATTAACAGTCTAAAACCCCAGATACACCACCTCCCAAACCTTAAAAAAGAAAAAAATGCACCCCCAAGTAGTGTTTCTACTTCTTTGCTATGCTTTTGATTTTACAAAGAAGGCTCTCAGATACTACGATAATGGGTGGCAGTCTAAAACCCTCAGATAGATTTGGGGCCAAATTCTGCTCTCACACCAGTGTAAATGTGGAATAACTCTACTTAAGTCTTCCATTAAGAGCAGAAGTTGGTCCATTAGCATTACAGAACTACCAAATCCTCTCCTGGATGAATGTCAGGAATCAATGACTGCAGTAGCATCCTCATCAGCACAGCTAGCCTGCAGCAGGCTGCCCGATTGGCCACACCACCTGATTGGCTGGAGGGACCAGCACAACAGCTCTTAAGCCAGCGGCAGCTTACTGGCTGCTCAATGCTCATTTTCACCACTGTGACTGCTCCTGTGTTACCTTGTTCTTCCTGCCTCTGTTTGCTCCAGTTCCTGATCTCTGTCTTGACTCTGGTATCCTGTTCCAGCCTTCTAGTTTGATTCCAGTGTCTTGACTACTGACTCCGAATCTAGTCCTTGGTGCTTGATGCCTGCTCCAGCAACTACCTCTGATGCCTGCTCTGACAACTAGGCTAGACTGTCCTTGTCCCACTTGGCTGACAGTATAAAGGAATTTATCTCATTACATTTCCTCTTTTCCCATTATAGTTCTTAAATGCTAATCTCTTTAATTTTATAAGGCACTAAAGAATATTCGTTTTGTATAGAAGCTTTTATGGGTGTTGTCTATTGTTTTCTTGCAAATTTGGGCCCTGATCCTACCCCCTTTGAAGTTAATGGCGAGATCTCCATTCGTGCGAAGGTGAGGACTGGGCCATTTGAGAACAAGGAGATGTTACATAACATAATATCAAACGTGGAAAAACTCTCTCTTGGTTTCTGTAGATACAGAGGGCCAAAATCATGCAGAATCCATATTTTTGTCTCAGAATCATAATTATCTGAATAATCAGGAATATCTGAAGTGTCTAAACCAGGCATTAATTTCAGATTATCTTCTACATCCATTTTATTTCTTTCCTTTCTCAGTATCTGTAACAACCCATAGGCCTAGAAGCAGGGTCTGGGGCACACACCGCTTCCTCATTACCACCGCTTCCTCATTACCACCACCAGGTAGGGTTGCCTTTGAGAAATACTGAGAGGCTAAGCCCTGCAGGAGGTCGTGCCCTAAAGGGGATGAGTGACAGCAATCTGTGATTCCCCTACTGGCTGGCACACTCCATATAAATCAGAAAGCCCTTTCTGGGGTTTGTCTAGCAATGCCTCAGATCCCACTTGTTGTAACTCACCTGAATCCCAGATTCTCAACTTTGGCCTGGCTCCTGACCCTGACCTTGGTATAATGTCTTTGGTGTAGGACCATTGCTGACCCTGGTGCAAGATCCTGGTTTGGCCTGACCTGGATTCTCGCCTCACATTCTCAATTTAGTAATGGACTCTGACTCTGTGGTTTTGAGATGGGCTGCCCCAGACTGATCTTTGACTCCACGGTCCAGATACTAAGCAGCTCACCGCATGCCCACAGGCTGCCTATGACCTGGCTCTGGCAGTATCCTCACACCAGCTGCTGCTGAACAGTGATTTCCTGTTACTTCATTACTTTCGATTTTGACAATGACATAAATATAAAATTGACCATAAAGCTGACAATAATTCCACAACAGAAAGGAAATATTGTCACATTGTGATATTTTTCATCTTTTGCGGGTACCTTCCTGTCTCTCATTTTATATATTTATTCCATGATAGAAAGGCATATTCTCCATCGTCATTGCTATTACATGTGGATAGATTCAGTACACCATATCTTATCTCTAATTTACATATCTGATTTGTTCAATGCCCCTCTAGCTTTTTGTTCAATAGGATGGAAATTTAAAGCAGAGACTAGTATTTATGACTGTATATACTGCATCTAATTATGCGATTAAGAAAAGACATTTTTTAATTTGGAGTTTTAGTTTGGAGTATTATTACATTTTGTATCTGCCCATTCAGAATAAATAACAATTACTGATGACATATGAAGTCATATAAGTGTGATTATGGTGTATGCTTATGGGCAGGTCAAAGAGAACATTTTCTTGTGAAGATTAATAACCCTCCATGACCAAAATGCAATGGGCAGATTCTCTCCCCTGAAATTGGCCCCTCTGTGCTGCTCAAGATATGCAAAGGCTCTGGATACTGCCCTGTAACTAGCTAGCTAAGAATTCACCCAGTCAGTCTGAGACTGGCATAGCTAGTTCCTATGCCAGCCTGCCCTAAGAAGCATGCCAGTGGTGGGAGGAGGTATGCCTGGAGTGCTATTTGCCTGCCTCTAGCAATTTTCAGCTGGCAGACAAGCCCTAGACTGCTGTAACTTTTAGCAGAGCCAGGGCTGGAGCTGCACAGGGCAGAACAGTCAGAGAGTTGTAACCACTCCCTAATAGCCTGCCCTCTCTCTTGCACTCAGCAAAGCTGGATGCAGGAGAGAACCTGACCCAATTTTTCTAAACTTTGTTATTAACTTATTTTCCTTCAAACTATGCCAGAAATACATATCTTGGTCCATTCCGCTTCAAATGAGGTTGCACCAAGTTGGCCAAGAATTTTGGGGCAGGCATGCAAAACAATTTTTCACTTCTTCCCACACCCTCTCAAACATAACCAGCTCATGTCCAGGCCACTATGCACAGCCCCAGAAATAGGATTTGCTTGAAGTTCCTCTCTGACTTAGCTACCTTATTTTACTTAAAATTTTGTGTGAGAGGAACCCTGTACATTGATAGATTTTAAAGCCAGAAGAGACCATTATGGTCTGACCTGAATAACACAGGCCATTGAATTTTCATCTTCCTAGGGATTCCAGTTAGAAACACAGCTCCTCCTTCTCTGCTCAAAGAAGAGGGTGTGTTCCCATTCCCTTTCTTTCCCTCTCCTGATCTTGTGGGAGCTCAGCCATCCCCTCTCCTCTTGATTCTTCACTGGCAAATGAAGTGAGGACTCAGCAAGTTGGAGAATCTGAAGTGGGAGCAGCAGGAGGAGCTGGTGGCTGGCGAGAGAAATTGTGGAGCTTTTACTGCCTGTGGGTGGTACAGCACGGACGTGACAAATGATGGGATGAATTGTTTCCTGCTGGGAGTCAGTCCTCTACCTGCTTCCTTATTTCTACAGGCAGATCTCTGCCCCTGTTGGCCAGGGGGCAGAGCAGGAAAAAGGGAGATTCTGCACTCTCCTCCTCTCCCTCTTCCTGCCTCCAGAGGAAAAGGGAGACCTTGTCTCTGGCCTCCCCCTTCCTATAGAAAGAATCTAGGGTAATGGTCCTGTCAGTTGCCTCTCCTCTCCTGGCACTCCATAGTGGGGCATCCAGGCAGGGTATCGAGGGTGGATTGGAGCACAAGGGTTCCCCTGCACAGAGCCCCTGCACATGCACATCTGTTTGGTTGGCTAAGGGCCTGCTCAGAGATATGGACTCCAGTCAGATACTTCTATTTATTTTGCTCCCGTTCTCTTTGCCATGTCCCATCACACCAGATGATGCAATGTCACTATTCCACATGATGTCAATATTCAAAACATACCATCATCACAACTGTGAGTTTCCTCTGCTATATTGATCTTCTTTACCATTGGTGTTGAGCTAGTGATCTCACAGAGATTTGTGCGTTCACGTTTGCCCAGTATGTTAAAGTCAGTGAGCTAGTGACCTCACAGAGGGCTCAGCCTTATCGTCGGCCAAGAAAGCTAGAGGTCCTGAGCCAGTGAGCTCACAAGTCCTTTTACTAGATATTAGACAAGCAACATGAAGTGTTGAGCCAGAAACCTCAAAAAGGCCTGTTCTTTACCATCAGCCTTCTGCACTAGAAGGGGTTAAAAGAATGTTGATAAGAATGATCTAGGGCATAGAAAAACTCTCTTATGAAGAGAGATTGAAAAGATTGGAATTGTTCACCTTGGAAAGGAGAGAAATAAGAAGGGACATGATAAAAATCCATAAAATGACTCATCTACAGAAGGTAGATCAGGGGCTTCTGTTCTCCCTGTCTCATAGCACAGGAACAAAGGGCTGTTCAATTAAATAAAAGGTGGGAAATTTAAAAAATGATAAAAGGAAATACATTTTGTGTAATGTGTGATTAGACTAATTACCACCTGAAGTTGATGAGGCCAAGAATTTAAGATTCCAAAAGAGACTGGGCATTTATATGGATTTCAAGAACATACAATTATTGTTGTTAATAATAAATTTTGTGGAAGGGATATTAAACCTCATGTGTCAGGGCTTAAACCAGTCTCTAACCATTAGAGATGAGGCTGAGACCCAATGAGAGGCAGCACATTATTCCACATCTGCCTGCTGTGGGGTTCTTACACTTTCCTCTGAAGCATCTGGTACAGGCTATTGTCAGAGACAGGATACTGAACTAGGTGGACCTCAGGTCTGATCCAGTCTGGCAATTCCTTTGCTCCTAAGATGAAGCTGCAGAGCCAATAACCTCATAGAGACCCGTGCTTTCACATCAGTCCATTAAACTACGGGTACAGAATCATTAACATCACCAAGACCCGTTTCTTGTCATTATCTCGGCAAGCTAGAGGTGCATCGGCAGACTTCACAGAAAGCTAAGCTCTCACATAAGCCCAGCAAGCTGGAGGTGCTGATCAAGAAACCTCACAGAGCCCTATGCCTAGACATCATCCCAGCATTCTAACACTGCTGAGCTAGCGTCCTGAGCTTTTGCATTAGCCTAGCCAATTACACAAGCGAAGCCAGTGCATGCACAGAGAGCTGTGCCTTAACATCATCCCAGCAAGCAAGAAGAGTTGAGTTAGTGACCTCACAAAGGTACAGACATTGACACCAATTTAGCAAGACAATGCTACTGAACCAGCAAATTCAAAAGGCCTGTGCCTTGTGATTATTCTAGCAAAGTAGAGGTACTTAGCTGGTAACCTCAAAAAGGACTGTGCCTTATTGTCAGCCAGCAAGATGAAAATGCTGAGCCAGTAACCTCAGAGAGGCCTGGGTCTTTGTATCTGCGCAGCAAACTAGTCATGCTGAACAGAGGATAAAGTAAGGGGGCAACACAGCTCCCACTCCTCTGCTAAAAGCAGGAGGTGCCCCCAACCCACTCCTGGGCTTCAGGGGATATGCAATTTTTTAGGAAAGATAAGTGATAAAATTTCAACCCTGGCAATCAGTTGACATATCTATTTTGATTTACGTTTTCTAGGCTATCTTTGCAAGGGAAAGGACTAGAAACTTACTTAAAAAGAAAAGAAAAGAAAAGAAAAGAAAGTTGATTTTCTCCTTTACATTTCTAAGTGCCCCAAACCAGGGATGAGGGCTCTGCAGGCCCAAAGGTTGGCTCTGGATTGCATGGAAAATTTGGGCACAGAAACCAAAGATTTTTCTTAAAGGTGAAAAACACTAGCCTGGATCATAAGAGGGATTATATGTGCTGCACGATGCCAATGCAGAAAGCTGATGGGTGTGCCCAGTGTTTTTCTAAAAGTTCTAATTACACAGAAATCTTACAGAGCTGTTAGGATACTGGGGAATATAATAGTTTTTTGGAAACACTTTCTAGACATAAATGGGTACATTTTCTAAGGGGCCTCTATCCAGTCTGTGAGTGTGCATTTGTACACACAAAATTGTTGCATGCACACCTTTTATGCCTGCACTTCGCAGGTGCAAGCACTAACACGTGCTATAAAAATTCTGACATTGGTGTGCACATTTTAAATAACCCAATACCTGTGCACGCACAAGTTTTTGCAGTGTCAAATTTGAACACATATGCATGCTTTGGTGTAAGTCTGTTTAAATCAGGGGTTCTCAAACAGGGGGATGGGACCCCTCAGGGGGTCACGAGGTTATTACATGGGGGTCACAAGCTGTCAGCCTCCACTCCAAACCCCGCTTTGCCTCCAGCATTTATAATGGTGTTAAATATATACGAACATGGTTTTAATTTATAAGGGGGGAGTCACACTCAGAGGCTTGCTATGTGAAAGGGGTCACCAGTACAAAAGTTTGAGAACCACTGGTTTAAATTGTATGTGCATGTGTTTGCCTCTTTAAAGCACAGGCTCTCTTAGAGATCCTTATATAAAAGTGAAAATAAAAGCATCCTGTCTATCCACCTTTACGGTATCTCTCTGTCCATGGGATCTTCTATTGTCCCACTCCCCGCCTGTGGCATCTGTCTGTTCCTCCGTTGTCCTATCTGTCTGTCCTGGTATCTGTCCATCTGCCCCCTCATCTCAGTTTCCTTAGCAGCAGGTTGCAGCTGACTCCCTTTTGTGCCATGCTTTTGTCCTTGCCTCGCTTCATGCCGGCTGCTGGGCTGTGAGCTGAGTGGCTGGCTGGGCATTGCCAACCGCACCCTGCAAGCAGCGTGAGTCCCGCTTTGTGACCTGCGAAGCTGGCCACCGCCCCCCACCCCTGGCTGCCTGCTTCCCGCCCCCCGTTCAGCGCCTGCACTGGAGAGGGGCGGCTCCCGGCTGCAAATCCGCTAGGCGCTGCCTGCCCAAGCCAAGCCAAGCCCGCAGGGAGGCGAGCGAGGCAGGCGGCGGACTGCCCGGGGCATGTGCGGAGCTGGGGCGGAGGAGGGACTGTGGCTTCCGCTCACGGCCGCGGCAAAGCGGCTGCTCGCCACAGCCAGGGCCGGGCTGAAGGGAACATGAGGAGGCGACTCCGGCGCCTGCTCTGCACGGAGAGAGCGGCTCGGCCGCCTAGCCCCGCCGCTGGCTCCAGCCCCAGCCCGGGCACCCTCCGCCACCAAATATAGCCCGGAGCAGAAGGGCACCTTCCAGTCGCACATGTGCGGCGGGGCCGGCGGCAGGGACAGCCAGCGCCGGGCCCGCGGGCTGTAAATACCGACACCCCCCGGCCGGGCAGCCCGGCTGAGTGAGGGGCCAGGCGGGGCCGTCTCCTCGGCGGCGGCCGCTGCTGTAGCACAAAGACGGAACTCGTCTCCCCGCCACCCCCAGAACCGCTTCCCAGCCCGGGGCCACCGGCCAGGAGGGGGCTGCCCAGAACAGCTCCAGCCAGGGGATCCCCGCCAGCGGGGGCTTGCCGGGGCGGAGCGGGGGAGCTCCTGGGCGTCGCTTCTTCCCGGGGGGCGGAGTGGGGTGGGGTGGGGGGACTTGCCAAGCGGGGCTGCAGCGGCGCCTGTTCCCCGAGTGCCAAATGTGCCTCAGCAGCCGGAGAGTGGGGTGAGGAGGAGGGGGAGGGGGCGCTGCGGATCCCCACCCCAGTGGCGCAAGGGCTGGTGCACAGCAGATGTGGGGAGAGCGGAGAGGCGGCAGCTGCGCTCCCGCGAGTGCCCCCCGCGCCGTGTCGCCGCCGCCGGAGATGGAGGGCTCTGAGCTGGATGCTGGCCGCGGCCCCTCTCCCCAGCGCTGCCTCTCCTGCGGCTCCCAGCCGGGCGCCGGCAAGGGAGCCGCGGCCCTGGAGGAGCCCGCGGAAGAGGCTCCATCCTCCGAGGTGACAGCGGCGCCGGAGCTGAGGAAACAGCAAGGGGTGAAGAGGCATCACCACAAGCACAACCTGAAGCACCGCTACGAGCTGCAGGAGACCCTGGGCAAGGGCACTTATGGCAAAGTCAAGAGGGCCATCGAGAGGTTTTCTGGCAGAGTGGTAAGGCAGCCTGAGCTGTTTTTCTTATAGCTTCCCAGAGAGAACACCGCTCCTCGGGTGCATCATCCCAGGAGCTCGTTAGAGACCAGTCCCCTGACCATTAACTCAGAGGAGGTAGAAAGGAAAATGTGGCATTCAAGAGGTGCCCAAGCCACAAAGCTTCGAGCTGAAATTTCCCCATTGTATGGGAGACTATGAACCCAGCTCTTTGGGGTTCTACATTATACAGCTAGTTATGGAGTTTGAAACTAGATCTGAATAGTCTTCAAGTGCCTTTGGAACCAGTGTTTTGACTCCAGCCAATTACTTATGATGAAGCATGTGGGGTATTTATATAGTTGGGCATATTTACCTGGTGCCAAATGATATTTATGATTGGAATAAAATGTGTATTTGTGTTGGCCTTCACAGATGTGGCCATCATCACCAGTAACCTTATCTTTATTTCTAAGGGTGGAAATGTATAGTGCAGTGAAGCTTGTTGTGTTCCCTTTCTGTGTTTGAAGTGACCTTCAGAATGGTGTCAGAATATTAATTGTTATTTTTAAGTGATACATTGCAGTGATTTCTTGCAGTTAACTTTTGTGATCTGAACTTGGCTGACACCTAAAAATGCTGGGACTGCAATTCAGCCCCATTGATTTTTACAGTCCAGTTCATGGCTCAGTTTTGTGGGATGGCTCAAGACCTAACACAGCCTTGAGGCCACCCTGTAATAACTGGAGTCCAGCAAGTCCTCCAACATCGCCTTCAGCATCATACAGATGGGCTCTTGTAATGCATCTGAAGTAACACACACATTGCCATTTGTTTTTCAATTGAAATACATCTCCAGTAGTAGGGTGATGGTACAAGATGCAGCGAGTGCATTAGGGATTGCTTGCTCAGAGACATCGATGCTTTTCTGAAGACATCTTAACATATATTTCATTTGAGGTAGACTGATTTTCAGCAGACTTTGTACAAAAGCAAGACATTGCCCTAGTGAGATACAAGTTTTCTTTAATTGCTGTTTTTGTTTTGGTTGTCTGCAAACCTAGCACATACCCGAAGGAAGAAACAGAAACTGCCAGTGAGGTGGCTTTAACAAGGGACATTTACTTTACAACTAGATCTGTGTGTCAACAGTTAAAATGAGAGTTTCAACCAAGCTGTACAATTACATTATGTGTTCTTTCATTTTACTAGCTCATTTGGAGGCTGGCTAAAGAGAAACCAGAGATGAACATTTCTGCACATGCTCACTTCAAGTACAAGATTTTTAATGTTTGCTGTCTTGGCTGGTCTAAAATTTCAGACTAACAGAAGCTAATGATCTCTATTATGGAGATGTTTTTAGTTGCAAAAAGTAACAAACATCTATTTTTTAAACTTGAATAACTTAAAGAAAGATGTTGAATGGGCTTTAATCCAATTTGTTTAGGGGAAAACTCTTCTGAAAAGAGATGCAGTTTTTCAAATTTCAGTCTGAATTGAATCTATGTGGCTGAGGTAGCAAAGCTTGGGGAAATAGGGAGAAAGGGTGAAAATCACAGTACAGCTGGATTCTTAAATGAAATAAAAATATTGCATACAATCTATTTACCGGTATCTAGAATACTTTCTGGAGTATATTATAGCTTAATTTTATATTGTAAAACATAATTCTTGCCACATGGCATTTATTTTTTATTAATTAAGATACATTCAATTACAATGTAATGTTTTTGCCTGAACTCTCCTGATTGAGCACATGTAAAATATCTGCATTTTGTCTGTTCTAAAGAATTAGAGCTAGTGGCCCTGAACCCAACCAGACATGAAGTTAATAGAAATGACCTTTTTTCCCCCAGTTTTCCCCCTGACTCCCGTACTTCGAGCAGTAATTTCTCTCACAGACCACTTCACCCACAAGAGGAGAATGCAGCAAAAGGGGGCTGGGTCAGGAGAGGCACAGGGTTTTCATTCAACTTTTTTTCATTCTTTTTTCTTTCTTCCCTTCTATTCTCATTAGTCATCAGCATTTATGGCATCATTGAAAAGGCTTGAATAGATTCATACTGTGACCAGCAGGGGATGCACGGAGAGCAGTGTGGCAGGCACCATTCCATTATGTCTTAAGCACAAATTGTCCAATAACCAGAAGCTAGGTTTCAAGAGTCCCAAGGTCATTCTCTAACCTGGCTGTTTGCTTCCAATCATCTTTTTTTCACTCAGCAGTATGTAAATAGTTCAAGCTGTATGGCAACAGATTGCAAACCTGAACCTTGGAAACAACATGACATTCCCAGTTATTAGCCCTATCCAAGTGATCTGCGCTAACATATTTGGCCTTTAACATTTTTTATTAGCCAACAAGCAATTTAGCTATACAGCGTTTTGCTAAAGATTATTGCATGAATAGCCAGACTTTCATATAAAATGTAAGTCTTTGAATTTTGCATTCAGTTGTTTCTAACTGTAATAAACAACTTAACAACAAAGTCATTCGGCAGGTTTGAAAGGCTAAGAGTCTGATTCTGATCTCACATTGCTGTAAATGAGAAGTAACACCACAGAAGGCAATGGAGTAACATCAGTACAAAACCAGCATGAGAGGAGAATTGAGTCCTATATACATAAATGGCTCAATCCTGCCCCAACTGAAGTCAACAGCAAGTCTGTATTGACTTCAGTAGGAATAGTATTTGGCTTTGATTTAACAGGTTATGTGTATTTAGTTTATCTCTTTTTTTTTTTTTTACCATTTTGCATTGAAACATCTTCACAAAGTGTTCTGAAAGTAAAACTGCTAGGTGGATTGTATGATATATTTAGTTTGTTGCTTAAAACAACTTATTTGAATGTGTACTAGTTACTACATACAATGTTATGTGTTGCATGAAACAGAGAAATTAATACCCCAATATGATATTTTGGGGCACCCTGTTTTCCAAACAAGATTTCCTTATTTAGTATTGGTTGGGTATAAAATTCACACCTTATGATATCTTAAGTGAAAGTTCCAATAAGTATAAGGGTGAAAAGAGGATATAGAAAGTCTGTGAAATAGTATGTACATTGAAATTCCTGTAGGTGTTTTCTCCACTTGTCCTCTTGCACATGAAAGCAGTAGAACAAAACTTTGCTCATGTACTATAATCAGTACTGGTTAGCCAAGGAATCCATAGTTACAATCGTATAAGTGCAAGGCATGCTAGGTAATGGTCATATGTGCCTGTACAGTGCATGGTGCATAATGAAAGGAAATGCTGCAAGATGCTCATGCTAGGAAATGCTTGCTTTTGGGATAATTATCCTAAATGGCTGATAGGTCCTTTCAACCTTAATTCCATCTTTATGTAATTTTATTCTGGGATTACATATAAGCCAGTAAATGATATTCTGTTGATACGGTGCATGTTTTGGTTAATATCGGCAAAAGAAGGTTTAGTATTGTGAAAATTGGCAAGAATCCAGATGAAAGCCTGTTACATTGCATGATGCACTCAAAGCAAAGCAGAACTGGATTTTTTTTAAAGGAGGCACATCCAGAGCCCCTGCGGGTCCACTTATTTAGGGGTTCCCTCTTGTGTCATCATTCAGTCCCCGCTCCATACCCCAATATCCCAATTTTTAATAACACTGCATATTATATGTAACAATTTTTCACGTGCTCACTCTCCAAGCACCCAGTCTCTGCCCTCTCTGTCCCCCTCAACTCACTCGACAGATTTTTCTTTCTGCAGTGCCCAAGAGTGGGCTAGGGGAGTGGGAGCAGCAGCAGGGAATTTTTTTCTCTGGTCCCCTCCTGAGAGTCAGGGCTTTTATCTTCCTCCTGGCCAACAGAGGGCAAACAACATTACTCTTCTCTCCCTACCCCTAAGACAGGCATATTATTCTGAGAACTGATGACAAGTTGTAGCACAACATAAAACACAGGAATTTCATGCATATTGGTACAGGTGTTTACATCTTATTTACTTTTCTGTATAGAAGTGCACCATGCAGCTCTCAGTCATAGGGACAATGCCAAATTCAATTTGGCTGCAAATTTACATTGTATAAAAGCAATCTCTTGCAAAATTTTAGATCAATAGAAACATTGGCACAGTTGAAAAAATTCCAATGAAAAAACCTTGTTTCAAAACAAATCAGCATTTCCCTGTAGTGTTGGAAACTCAAACATTGCTTTTGAGAACCTGAAAGTGAAATAGTGTAAACAAAGGGAAACTGGCTTCATTGACTGTCATTGCCCTGACAGAGGGAAGTAGAAAACATAATAGTAATAGTGACAAGTAGTGACAAGTAAATGGGATTTTTTTTTTAAGTTTGGTCATTTTAATAATTAGGGTCTTATTTGTAAGACATACATTTGTTTGATTACAACAAAAAATTTTAAGTGGAGTATGTCCCAATTAACAAGAGAAGAGCAGTTGTTCAGATCACAAGGAGTAGTGCCCCGATTCTCCATTCTGCTGAGTTGATCTCAGTGTAGGAATAGAAGGGTGGGAGTAACGGGGTTGTGCACCACTTTAAAGCCTTCCAGTATTCTTGGTCCAGTCAACATTCTGCCCAGTCCTGAGGGCTATAGGGCTGCTCTAACGGACAATATGCTCTGGTTGCAGTGGCTGCAGACTGAGAATAGCAGCACCCACTCTTCATTCTGTCTTCCGGCATGCCCCATACATGGGGAACTGAGAAGGGTCTGGTGCAGTGCAGTTCCAGTAGAGCTCTGTGGCAAGTGGGGAACCACTTTATGGCAGGTCCAGTTTATGTAACTTTTACATCAGCAAATTATATAAAGTGTCTGTCAGACAACCCATAATTGAGCCCTTTAGGGGTAGATCAGTAATCCATTACAGCCAGAGGGAAAAAAAACATACATTAAAAGCAAGTTAATGTTGAAAAGTCAAGCACTCAAAAGTTAGGAAATGTCAGGGGTATAGTTGTCTGTGGAACCTTAATTCAACTCTCTTGTATGCTTTATTTTAATTATGTGATCACGTCCTGTTTTATCCACAGGACTCCTCCCTCATACAGTGAATGGACAGTTGTTCAATACACCTCTACCCCGATATAACATTGTCCTCGGGAGCCAAAAAATCTTACCGCGTTCTAGGTGAAACTGCGTTATATTGAACTTGCTTTGATCCGCCGGAGTGCGCAGCCTCCCCCGCTCCCCCGGAGTGCTGCTGCTTTACCGCGTTATATCCGAATTCGTGTTATATCGGGTTAGAGGTATTTATTTTTATTCTCATTGTTCATGTGTGGCCCCATGCATTATTTACTACACATTATTCAAACCAAATACAGAATTATAAATTTCCTTATAATTTTTCTGTAGTGCTCTCATTGTAGTAACTTAGTTCATGACGAACATTAATTAATGTGTCTTTGGAACACTGCTGTGATGTGAAGTGATATGATTATTATTCCCATTTTATGCATGGGGAAGTGAGGAGCAGAGATTAAATCCAAAAGTGTCAACATACTTTGGATGCCCACTTTGAGATGCTGGAACCTGACTTTTTCAGAGTACTTAGCATTTTATAGCACTTTGTATGTTTAGAGTAGAGCTCCTGCAGATTTCTGTTGCTGTTGTGAGCGCTCAGCACTTCTGCAAATCAGACCCTAACACCTCAGGTCAAGCACCCAGAAAATGAGGAACACACAGTGGCCACCTGTAATTTTTTTGGCTTAATTGACTTGCCCAGCATCACACAGGAACTCTGTGGGAGAGGCAGGGATAGAATCCAGTTCCCCAAGGCAGCATTCAAGTGCCTTAGCCATGAGATCATCATTTCTTTTCTTGCAGTTCCCTGCCTCTTTCACTACGTACCTTCTAACTTCTGCAACAAATGAGGCAGGGGTCCCACAGACAACCCCCTTTACTACTCAACCCTGATTCGTTCCTAGAGCAGTCTTTCTCCCACTTGGCTCTGGGCTTTAGCAAGGCTGATCTTACCAGGCACCATGGTAAAGAGGCAAGGAGCGGGATGAGCCTGGGGTGTGAGGCCACAGAAGGGAGCTTGGGGCAATGTGGGGTGGGTGGGGTGGAAGTGGCAGGGGTCAGGGACATCCATGGGGGGCGGGGCAGCGGGGGCCAATCTGAAAAAAAAAACAACCCTGCATAAATAAATTACAATGATTTGGACAAGTATATGTGCATATTTATTTGTTTTTCCTAAAGTTAATTAAGTATTTTAGGAAAATTTGTCAGGGCGGCCACCAGCAAGAGTTGGTGGCCGCACTTAGAGACCACCAAAAATTTTGTTGTGAAAACTCACTATCTGCATTCCAGTCAAGCTGCACTCTTCTCTTCTGTACTGACGGGGAACAAGCTGGGGGAGCATTGAGAGTACAGGAGAGAGAGTCTTCCTGCTCTCAGTTCCTGTGCCTGGTGCCACAGTGGGACCTAACAGTTGCATGAAGCAATTGCAGGGAAGGTCTGAGCTCCTGCAGTGTCAGGATGGAGCATGCTCAGTCTTTCTGTGAAGACAGTGCATACACGCTCCAGTCACCGCACAGGAGCTGTGAGAGGGTTGCAGCATGCTCTGTGCAGATGGAATCTTTGGCGAATTTAGCTTCAAACTGTAAAAACACTCTATTGAGCATATGCAAACTGAGATTTTTCAGCGGCTTATGACTTTTGATAAATTTGGGCAAGTTTCCATGGAGATGAGAGAAGCTACATTCCTGACACCAGGGAGACCCCTTGCTAAATTTCTAGTTCCTGCTCCAAAGCATGGAGGCATTAGAGCTTAGTGAAAAAGTTATAAGACTTTTTTTTTTTTAATAAGGGCAAAACAACATTTTTCATAACCTCCTTCTTGGAAATGGTTGAACCGCTAAAACTTTCCAGCAATATTCATCCTGAGGCAGATCCCAGCATGGAAAATTGGCAGTCCAAACAATTAAAATTTGTCAAAGATATAAGCAACTGAAAACAGAGCCTTATAACAGAAAGTGGCAGGCAACCTTAACTATGGGAATTGCTACCTGCACTGCCTATAATAAGCCTAAGCAAACTGGATTTGGGGACTGATTTTTGTTGTTTTGTTCCATCCCTACTTATTATGTAACTTTGTTCTAAAACAGTGGTGTAAATATTTCCTAATTAAATCCAATGGTGTATAATTTATTTTTACTTAAAGTCCTTCATAGAAAGTACCACAAATTTATTACAGTGAAGTATCATGAGGTAAGTGTCAAGTGGCTACATCCAACCCTCACATACATACTTGAGTATCTGAAATGTGCAGGAAGAGGTTGAGTTTCAGGGATTGAAATAGAAATTGATTGTCCTGTATTCTGCCATCCTTCCTAAAGCACAGCTCTCCAGATCCTCAAACTAGAGAGTGATTACATCAAAAGGGGTGCTCCTAGCTAAAAATAACTTAATGGCTGAAAAACGTAGAAGCAAGTTAATTTGGTGAAATAAATATTCTGTAAAAGTGCATCAATGAGTTGCCAGTAAGGACTTGTAGTTGTCTGAATATGATAGTTTTCACAAATCTTTTAGCTCAGTCAGAGTCAGATGTTTACTCTGATTCTTGGGTGGACATCGAGTGGGTGGCATTTACTGGAGGACTTTGGATCTATAAACAAGTGAATGGATTTCTAGGCTCTGGGATCCTATTTCTAGCTCTTCCACTGACTTGCTGTGTGATTTGGGGCAATTCAGTTAACTTCTCTGTGCCTTAGCTTGTCAATCTATAAAATAGGGATGCTGCTACTTTGCCACACAGAGAAGTTGTGTTAATTTATGGGCCAAATTCGGCCCTGATTTACACCCCATGCAATCTCACTGAAGTGAAAGTCGTGATAGAATTTGTCCTAGTGTTTATAAAGCAGCTCTCAGTTAAAAAAATGCTATAAGTACTAAGTTTTATTACAAATGGTTTCTGTTGTGTGTGAGAACACAACAGAATGGAAACTACAAAATATCTCTTGGTACATATTGATCAAATGTATTATGGTGTTAGGCTTTGTGTGATTTTTATCTTTGCCTAAGAATCACAATTACAGTATGACATGTGGAGAGTGCTTTCATACATATTCTAGTTTGAGCTCATCTGTGTTGGATAAAGCTATTTGGAATTTACAGTTCCTGATAAATATTGTTTATTCATTATAGAATTCTAATCACAATTACTATGTGAGTCAATTTTTTTTTGGTAAATAAATAACTAGAAGGTCTTTGCTGGATTGGAGAACCAATAAGTAGCAGGTGGTAGCCACAAAATACCAGAGGAGAAAGCATACATGGGTTAAAAAACACTGACAGTATTTGGTAAACCTTGGCTACAGCCAGATCCACATGCACAGATCCATGAAAATCAAAGGAGGGAGAATGTGGGAAACATTCTAGTGCCCTTATAGCGCACACAGATCTGCTGACATTTTTCTCTTGTTCTTTCCCCCCAGAAAGCAGAATTTGGCCCTACATTATCAGGGCATGCACCTGATTCTTTAAAAAAATATTCTTGTTATACTTCTTTGTTTGAGACACACTTCTTTGCAACGCCAACTATACTCCATATATGGACCAATCAGAAATGTAATACTAGATATGCAAATTATATTGGTTGATGCATCTTTTAGCAGACAGGGATACCATGTGTGTCTATTTAACAAACGAAACCAAAAACTGTTTCCACATTTTGCTAGATATATGGCCAACAGTGAAAAAACTACAGAGCAAGGTAAAAACTGCATCTGTGTGTTGTTATATTTGATGACCAATTCACTAAAACCATAAGTGTATCCAGGCTTTCAATAGTGTTCTCCTGCTGTTGCTTCCTGTACTCCCTGGCTATAGAATCAGGCACTGTGGCTCTCATTTGTCTTACCCACATGAAAGTCTTTAAGCATCTGTGAGTTATGATTTGAGAAGTATCTGCTTTTTAAACAGATTATATTTATCACCATGTCTGCACAGACAACATTGTACATTGTATAAATTAGAAGATCCTAGACCTTTGAACACTAGGGGGCTGGGTGAGGTATTCCATGAGAGTATAGCGTCTGGCCATACTGATCAAACATCCTGGACTCACACCAAAAATACCAGATGTTTAATTCATGTAGAGGCCCTTCCATCACCTTTAACTACATGTTCAAATGGGGAAAAAATGCCTGAATGCAGTCGTCCCTTGCTGTGGTGCTGTCTAATTTCTGATTGCAACTAAATATAATTTTTATACCTATCACCATGTGTACAAATTAACAATCCCCAAGTCACGCCATTAAACTAATATGGATTATTGATATTTGTAATATCCCTGCTCTCCAAGGACAAATAGCACTGCTACTAGCTTTGATTGTTCCCAAGATATCAGACCTTGTAACTGCCACTGGTCCAGGATTGAATACTAGTCCTGGATCTTGCTTGAGTGTGATTTTTTTCAAGTCCTGTTCTGACACACGGAGGAAAGGAATAAAATATTTTTATGGTTAGTTCCTTTTATTTAAAAAAAATGGCTGATGTGGGAAAAGTGCTTGACAGGATTGGAATGTTAGGAGCAGTCCTGGTGGAATTAGATTCGTGAGCCAACTGTAGGTAAACTCAAAATTGCAAATTAAATGCAGTTCATTCCATGGGTTGTAGCTTATTTCATGGCCACTAGTCCATTCCTTGGCGAAAATGATCACATGACCATCATCCTTCTATCCAAGACCAAAAGCTTTTTTTAATAAAGAGTTAATCTTCCATTAAGTAATTCCTCAGTCATCCCTCACAACCTACAACAGTTGTTCCTTGTCCACATGACTTCAGCAACATCAGCACCACAGCACTCCTCCCTCCACAACCCCGTTGCCCACTGCACACCCCACATTTTGTTCACCTTCCATGTTCTCTCCCACATCCCTGCTCAGCCTTTCATGGTCTCCTTAAATGGACCATTCACCACCTCCTCACTTCCAGTGGGGCAGTTTTATAGTGCACTGGGGAACCAGGGAGGACATGAGGTGGGATGTGGGGGAGCTTGATGGTGATTGGAGATTTGATGGGGGGCAGGAGAGTGACTAGGGATCCCACTGTCTCTGTGATGAGGCATCAGTGCTTAAAGGGGCTCCTTCAGGCCTGTTGCCTTGGCTATCTGGTAGACCAAGTCAGCAGCACTTGGTAAGCCCTTAATGTGTTGGTATTTTGGCATAGAGGCCCTTAGTTACCTTGGCACTGCTGCTGGCATATTGGAGAGCTCAGGCAGGAGCACTGGCGGAGCCAAGTGTCTGAGCTGAGGCACTGGTGCTTGAAAGACTCCCCATGGTGCGAGTGTTTCAGTGTGTTGGAGAGCTGAGTCAGCAGTGTTTATGGGGGTGGAGGGGGCAGGGTGTTTTTAAGCACCGATGTCTTGGCACAGACATAGTGATTTGTACATACTTGACTGAAAAAAATAGAACATTTGTTTGTCCTACGAAGGATTATTCTGCCAAAGTTGGAGACTAAATTCAGTCATTAAGATACAGAGCAGAGAGATTTTGGTCCTGCTTTAGGTGGAAATCACAGTGCAATTTTGACAATGGAGTTGCTACTGATGCCTCCAGAATATATTTCCCATACACAGAAAAGGGATCTAATCCCTACTATAACTATCAATCTTGCCACAATCCTAATGATGGACATGCTAGAGGACACTTCCAAATACAGTGAATATTATGGAGGAGATTTGTTTAATTTAAAAATGAATCTGAATATTTTCCTTGTAGAACCTGCTTCATAATCTAGCAATGAGGGTTAGATAAAAACATCTCTGCAAGGCAGTATGAACTTTAGGATCAGTGTTTGCTAATGATCTGAATTGAAAATAACTGGTTTGCTTATTATTGATACAAAAGATTATCCATATTTAAGCAAAAGATTAACAAAGAAAAATGACTGTGCATCATTTGTTCAAAAAAACAACCCACTATCATACACATTTGGAATTTTTGTTTTGTTTTTGCTGGGCTTTGCGACATAAAGTCATCATACATTTTGGTTCCATATTGGGGCTTTTAATTATGTTTGTCATAAGGAATGACATGCTTTAAATAGTGTAGTCCTGGAATTTAGAACCCTTGCATCTGTAGTTAAATTTGAAATGAAGACTTACCTCATAATCACCTTAGCAGTGTTCTGTGGTTTGTTGTTCCAAGTGGAACATTTTGGCCTAGGAAAAAGTGACCATCGGGAGAATACTGAAGAGTGAAACCTCCTTGGTAGCTGAGTGCTCAGCAGGAGGGTAGGTTGACTAACACTGCACTCCCTGAGGCTTGAAGTAGTTGCGTACCGATATGAAATATTATAGCCTGTAAAAATACCAGCTAAAATACAGTACTACTACCTTACCACAAGAGTATTTAAAATACATTAGAAAGCAGTACAGCTGGACCTACACCAATGGGTAAAAACATTTAATAACTCTATTGTGATAACAGTGGTTAGCTAAATATTTGTTTGTTTGACGTTACGTCTATTTTTATGGTTCGTTGGTCCCAGTCATCTGAGAATGAGCTTTAGTTGGCCTTAATTAATCCAGATAAGGGTGTACATGAGGGGGGTACTCACCTCCCTCCCACAAGCAAAGAATATTTGAACCTTGTCTACATATAAGTAATAGGATGTTTATCCATTTCTTTATCCTGAGCGGCCTTTTCTTTATATAACTCAACTTTTCCTCATTCATTTTTATTTATCGGCTTTTTCTGTGGTGCTTGTCATCACCATAATGTCGGAGCACCCCCACAGCCATTGACATAGCCTTGCTACATCCCTTTGAGATAGGAAGAATTATTTCTCCCATGTTACAGAGGGGAAATGAGGTCTGGTTTATACTGAAAAGTTTTGCCAGCAGAGCTATATCAGTTAGGATTATGAAAAAATAAAATCATACCCTTAACCAACACAGCTTATGTCAGCAAAAGCCCTACTGTAAACACAGTTATACTGGCAAAAAAAAGTCTATTTGCTGGTATAGCTTATTTCATTTGAGGGAACTGGACTGAGCTATACTGTCAAGGTTTTTTTGTTTGTTTTTTTTTTTTTCTGGAATAAGCTGTGTCTCCATTAGGAGGGTTTGATGGTATAATGATACTGGTTTAGCTATACTGACAAACCCTTCCTAGTGAAGACAAGGCCTCAGGCAATGAGAGATTAAGTGACTTGCCCAAGGTCACACAAGAAATTTGTGGCAGAGCCAGAAACAGAAGCCCAATCTCCCAAGTGTCACTCCAGTGCCTTAATCATAAGCCTAGCCTTCTTGTACTTGACTATATATGGCAGCTTCATACATCCCAGGAAAAGGCTGCACTTCCTCTGTGACAAGTAAAGTGAGTATCTTCCTTTGAGGCTGTAGTTGTAGCCCATGAGCACTGTAGATGTTATCTTTTCTTCCACCCACGGACTGTCTCCTCTTCTTCATGGCCAGACCCTACCCCATTATCAGCTTAAGTAGTTAAGACTCATAATGAACAAGGGCCTTCAGCAAAAAATTGTGCAACATATTGGCAGCCAAGTGATTGGCTGGCCCTCTTTTTCAGCAACAGTCTTATTCCGAGTATAATCCAAGAGTTTTCTATGCATCTCTTTATTTCAGTGAAATAAGTATAGTCTCAGTTCATCCTGTCTAGCGTTTCATTATAAAAATGTGTTCTAACAGGACCATGAAATGCTTCATTGTGGAGTGAATATTACCATGGAAGAATTCATTAGAGAAAAGAATTTCATTATGTACTTTAACCTCCCTCCTTCCAGCCTTCCTCACATGCGAAGAAAACTGTGTAGCCATGAACGTTACTGGCGATCATTATTCACTCTCCCTGAATGTAAAACAGAAAATCACATTCCTTGTGACGTCTTTGGGCCAAATTCTGCTCTTGGTTACACTAGCTCTGTTGTAAGCTGAAGAATTTTGGCCCTTTGTTTCAGTTGATGTATTTGTTTAATGCAGGCAAGGGCTAAACGACACACTTGAAAGCAATCTGTGTTATTGTCTGTAGAACAGAGCTTGTGTTTTATGAACTGGCTGATCATAAAGGCAGCATAAATCATGTAAAGCATTCTCATTTGCTTTTTCTCTTTTTTGCAGATGGGGCTCATAGAGTAGAATTGCAGTCAAATGTCTGCTCCAGGATATTTTAGTTGAACAGTATGAGTCCATTAAACAAATGTAATGGCTTTTTGGAAAGAAGTGCTCTGTGTTTCAAACCAAATGTTTTACATAGAGAACATCTGGGTATTACTGGTGTTTGTGTGTACAGCACATCAGACTGCAGCCTTAGTGAGCTCAGTTGGGAGGTTGCCTGGGATGTGGTTGTAGGATATGACAGTTCAGTTGTTATAGGGAATAATTTGTATGAAGTATTGCCATAAACTGGATGTTTGGCACAGGCAGCTGTGTCTTTGTTTCACTGTACACCCAAATTCTTCTCATTATCTGCCCAACAAAGCCCTCTATGACACTTTAACAGCCTATTATATAAGCTAATTTAAATGTTGGCTCATTCTGAGCTATGGCATGCACATTAAAGCACACTTCAGAAAGCAGTCACAGTAAAAGGAGGGCTAAGATTGCTTCATTTTCAACAAGGCAGCTCTGTTAATCCTTGTCATGGATTATCTGATGCAATTGAGAGGTTAATGCAGTGCTTGCACAAATTAATATAGGATTGAGCTGGAAGTTATCAGTATTCTAGTGGTAGCCATGCGCATTCTTGTTTTTTTAGGAATGTAAAAATGCAAAACCAGGAAAACACATAATTTAATACAATGCATGGTTTTATCCAGAGGCTAAAAAAAGGACTTAATTGCTGGTGTAATTCCACTGAATGTAATGTATTTGGTTTTATTTTAGCTAAGTCAGGATTAGTCTATTTCTAGGACTTGGAGCCAATAATTTATGTAGAAAATGTCACAAATGTTTTTATTTAGGATTTGTTTTAAAAATTAAATTATTTCTGCCACTTAGCAAAGGAATGCCTGGCTCAAATGAGATGAAAGTGGTTCTAAGTTCCAGAGTAGCAATGCAACCTCCTCCTTCAGGGTAGTTTAAGTAAAAAGTTAAATAAAATGGCTTAGGCAGTCGCTAGCTCAGTCCCTCATGGACAGCAATTCACATTGCACAGCACCACTTAAATAGTTCTACGCAGTATGACATGATTTGTGGTATTTGCTGGGATGAAATTCTGGACCAAGTAGCATGAGAGGGAATTGTTCTCCACTCTGGGGACGGTGGTACATCCAAGTCTGTGTTAAGGTCACTGGCAGGGTGAAGTGGGAAGCCTGTGTTGCTGCTGGTGCTCTACCTAATTTTTTGGCAAAAGGATCCCAGAAATCTGAGCACTGACTCTCCCTTGTTCAATTGACTCTGGCTAAGGCAGCTGCCAGGAAAAGGGGGTGTACGTGTGATGGGGGTGGGGGCTATAGTCTGAGTGAAATTACACAGTCCGAGTGAGTTCATTGCCAAAGGTTTTTTTACCCATTCCTTTGTTCTGGGTTGCCTCTTTTTCAAATTTAATTCTCCCCCAACTGTTCAGAACCACCACCTTGATTTCTGAACAGGGAGAATAGGTACCCTTCTCTGTGGCTGCAAAATTGCTTGGTAACCAGCTGCTAGATCTTGTGATAGGACAATTCATTCTTCACCCTCCCTATCACATCTTTGTCCACTCCAGCACTACTGGCCCAGGAGACCCTGAGCAGGGTTGTTTCTGTATTACCCTTTCCACCGAGCCATTAGGTTGGCCCCTCTCATTTACTTTTGATAAATAGAAAGGAGCAGCAGCAGGTCCCTCTGCTTTCAGGGATACAGATATTTCTCAGAAATCAGAGACGGATGGAAAAATAATGTTAGCAATTCCCTTCTTCCCTCTGTAATAATTCCATGGAACTCTGTAATAATTTCCAGGATGGTCCATAACCAAAAAGGGCAATTAAATTAATACCATTCAGGCCAAACAAGATGAAACCAAAGTACAATTATTACAAAAACGAGAGGAGAGTTTAGTATTACAGAATGATCTGCAGACCTAGAACAAAAGGAAACTGGGTGAGGTTTAACTGACAAAGTTGCCAACATTTGAAAATATTTTCCAGGGTCAGTTCTCCAAACAGGATGGGGGACTGTGGATTACTAGGCCCCCAATAGAGGATTGTATTTGCAGCCTGGTCCATTTTAGAAATTATAATTTAGCCATCAGGGCCTCAGAGTTGATACTCCTGTGTGATAAACTGAAGCCCCTGCCCCTCCCTCTTCATTACATACCTTTGTGCACATTATATCATATTCCCTGTATAGTACACCACCCCTTGTATCATAATTGCTGCCCACAATTGGCAAACATAAAGCCTGAATTTCCTACACACCCAAAACTCCCATTGACCTAACTGGAAATTTTAGATGCTCAAGAAATACAGGTCTGGGCCTTGATTAGCACAGTCATAACCCAGGAATATGGATTCTTTAAAAATAAACTTTGCAAAGAAAACCTCTTCATGCTGTGGTGCTCAGACTGAAATAATAATCTCTTTTCCCTTTTAATTAACTCTCATCCTGCTTCTAAGACCAACAGTGCTGGGGGAATAAAACAAAATCCACATAAAACCCAGGATGAGCATTGTTAAAGTGTATGCATGAGCACATAACCCCTCTTCCCCTCCCCACATTTATACTATAAAATTACCTCTCATTAATGATGGAGAGGAGAACCCCCAAAAGTCTGTGGTTTGATGAGCAAACAGCAGTCCTGATGCTTCTCTGAATCTACCCTGTTTCCCCGAAAATAAGACATCCTCCGAAAATAAGGCCTACTTACAGTTTTGCCTCTCGTTGTAATATAAGGCATCCCCCCGATAATAAGACCTCCCCGATAATAAGGCATCCACCGATAATAAGGCATTTTTCATTTCTGAAAAATAAGACATCCCCTGAAAATAAGACCTAGCGCATCTTTGGGAGCAAAAATTAATATAAGACACTGTCTTATTTTCGGGGAAACAGGGTATAGAGGCCCTATGAGCTGATGCCCTATTGTGTCAGCACCTCCCTTTGGTCAGACAGATTGTTGCACAGAGTCTGTTCAGTTCAGCAAGGCAGTCAGTCCCCCCTTCTTGTCTGAATCTCTGTAGTCCTACTCTGCAGGCAATGACATTAAATTCTCTCTCACTGGAGTATATGGGCTTCTCCTTATGTTTGGCAGGGGTTAGCTGTACCTTGTCCTCAAGAGGTCTGGAACCCCCTTTGGTTCTTAAGTTTCTGTTAAGGGATAAGTTGGAGAACCCAAGCCCACCCATCAATTGTGGTTCCAGCTCAGGGCCCTCAACCCTGGCAGGCAGAATCAACCCTCAACAATTCTTCTGCTGTACCCTGAGCTCCATCCTACCTCCCTTAGTTCTATTGGTTTCTGCAGCCTGTGGTGCTGGTCATCCCTTCTCTGGGGTGTTGCCCTTCTGGGACAGCTTCTCACCAGCTTGCTGGCAGGACCTACTTTCTCTAGTCTGCTTCTTCCTCTGGCAGCCACCTCACCCCTGTGCTTCTCAGCTCTTTTATTCTTCCAGCTGCTGTGAGGCTGCCAATCAGTGTTGGCTGGTAGTTCCTGCATTAACTCATTGGTTGCCAAGCCAGCATGGGGTCTGTACACCCCATGACAGGCCTTTGGTCCATTATCTTCTCACACCACTCTACCTGCTGTGGGGCCTTATGGCAAACCTTAGGCTGCTGCAGGCCATCTTTAGTGCATTAGGGGTGTGGCCAATAGACATTTCCCCCTCTCTGTGACATACTGAGGGGAGGATGGCAGACCTCTTCCCTCAGTAGTGTCTTCAGGGAGTGGGTTGGTCCTGCTCCCATTGAAGTCAAGGGCAAAACTCCTACTGCTTCAATGGGAGCTAGATTTTGATTGTTTAGAGAAACATGCAGTGCTTCTCCCCTACTGTCTTTATTTTGAGAGAATGCTTTGTAGATTACTCCTTTGTTAGAGCTCTGTCAGAGAAAGCCAAGTATTTTTATTAGCATGCACGTGCCCATGTAATGGGCCTTATTATTAAGATAAGTTTAATTATCTTAGTGGCAATATACAGTAGAGAGAGAAAATAGGGTGAAGAGTTCCCTTAATGTAGGCAGTGTTAAACTTGTCAATCCATATCATCATCAACTGGACCTTATGTTTGAAAGGAAAATGTACCTGCAAGTAGGTCCTTGGAAAATTCTAGTTAATTGTAAGAAAGAGTTTTAAAATCATCCAAAACCCTTCTCTTGTTTTATGTGTGTCATTTATCTAGCGTCTTTCACCTCACTCACTCACTCATTCACGTCCGTCACCCCAATCGGGGTATGGGCCGCCAAACACAGATCTCCAGAGTCCTCTATCCTGGGCCATTTGCTCTAGTTGGTTCCAGGTATAGCCCATTTTTATGCTATCAGCCTGAAGGTCGCGTCGCCAGGTGTTTCTTGGAAGGCCTTTTTTCCGCTTGCCTTGGGGGTTCCACCGCAATGCCTGTCTAGTGATGTTGGTTGGCTACTTGTGTAGCGTGTGTCCTATCCAGCCCCACCTTCTCCTTATAATTTCTTCCTCTGCTGGAAGTTGACGGGTCCTCTCCAAGAGGTAGATGTTGCTGATGGTGTCTGGCCAGCGGATCTGGAGAATCCTTCTAAGGCAACTATTTATGAAGGTCTGGATCTTCCTGGTGGTTGTTTTAGTTGTCCTCCAGGTTTCAGCTCCATACAATAAGACTGATTTCACATTGGACTTGAACAGTCTAATCTTTGTTGCCAAAGACAGCTCTCTGGAGCTCCAGATGTTCTTGAGCTGTAAGAAAGCTGCTCTTGCCTTACTGATCCTTGCTTTGATGTCTGCATTTGTGCCACCCTGTTGGTCGATGATGCTGCCTAGGTAGGTGAAGGACTGCACTTCTTCCAGAGGGCTTCCATTCAGTGTGACTGGGTCATTACTGATGGAGTTAATCTTGAGGATCTTGGTCTTGTCCTTGTGGATGTTGAGGCCAACCTGTGATGACGTGGCTGCCACTATGTTAGTCTTCTCTTGCATCTGCTGTTTGCTATGCGAAAGGAGTGCAAGGTTGTCGGCAAAGTCCAGGTCATCAAGCTGGGTCCACAACGTCCACTGGATTCCGTTCCTGTGCTCATAAGTGGATGTCTTCATAATCCAATCAATGACAAGGAGAAAGAGAAATGGTGACAACAAAACATCCTTGTCTGACTCCGGTTTGCACCTGGAAGCTGTTTGTAAGCTGCCCTCCATGGATCACTCTACAGTGTATGCCATCATATAAGTTTTTAATCAAGTTAACCACCTTTACTGGGATGCCATAGTGCCGAAGGAGCTTCCAGAGAGTCTCTCGATCCACGCTATTGAATGCTTTCTCATAGTCAACGAAGTTGATGTACAACGGGGAGTTCCATTCCATAGACTGCTCGACTATGATGCGGAGCGTTGCTGTCTGGTCCGTGCATGATCTATTTTGCCGGAAATCTGCCTGCTCATCTCGTAGCTGTGGATCGATGGCATCCTTCATTCTCTCTAAGAGAACTCGGTTGAAGACCTTCCCTGGCACCGACAGAAGTGTGATTCCTCTGTAGTTGGCACAATTGCTGAGGTCTCCTTTCTTGGGGATTTTAATAAGGTATCCCTCTTTCCAGTCTGCCGGAATCACTTCTTCTTCCCATATCTTCTCAAAAAGGGGGTACAGCATTTCCACTGAAGCATCCAGATCTACTTTCAGGGCCTCTGCTGCAATATTGTCAGGTCCAGCCGCCTTCCTGTTCTTCATCATAGTGATGGCTTTTCTGATCTCATCTCTGGTAGGTCTATCACAATTGATTGGAAGGTCTTCGTTGGCTGGGTCAATGTCTGGTGGATTTAGTGGAGCTGGTCTATTTAGGAGTTCCTCAAAGTGCTCCGCCCATCTATTCATCTGTTGTTCTATTTCTGTTATAGACTTTCCCTGCTTGTCTTTGACAGGACGTTCTGGCTTGCTGAACTTTCCAGACAGTCACTTTGTGATGTCATACAGCTGTTTCATATTACCGTTGTATGCTGCCTGTTCCGCTTCTGCTGCCAGTCCATCCACATAATCTCTCTTATCCTTCCTAATATTCCTCTTCACTACTCCATGGGCTTCAGCATACTCTTCTTGCTCTTTAGCCTTTGCTGCTCTAGTCCTGCTGTTATTAACTACTGCCTTCTTCTTCTTTCTATCTTCTATCTTAGTCAAGGTCTCTGCTGTGATCCACTCTTTCTGCTGGTATTTCTTGATTCCAAGCACTTCCTGGCATGCTGACCTAAGCGTCTCTCTCACTTTCTGCCATCTGTTGGATACACTGTCTTCCTCTTCCTCAGACCGATCCTGTAGTACTGAAAACTTATTCTTCAGTGTCAGTCCAAAATCTTCCTTGATGTTATGGTCCTTCAAAAGGCTGACGTTGTACTTCGCTCTTCTATCTGACGCGTCTATCCAGTTCTTCTTCAGCTTCAGTCTGGCCACCGCTAAGTGATAGTCGGACGCTACGTCTGCTCTTCTTCTAACTCTAACGTCCTGCAAAGATCTTCTGAACTTCTTACTAATACAGACATGATCGATCTGGTTTTCTATCGTGCCTGCTGGCGATACCCAGGTACTCTTGTGGATCCGCTTGTGAGGAAAGATGCTACCTCCTATGACCTGGTTGTTTAGTGCACACAAATCCACAAATCTCTCTCCATTCTCACTCATCGTTCCCAGAGCGTGGGTCCCCATGACTTGTTCATATCATCTTTCACCTAAACATATGCCAATATGTTACAAACTTTTCTAACTGATTAAGTACATTGTTGCAACTGTTTAACACACACAACAACAGGATGCAAGTTTCTAAGAGGATGTGAATAATATTTACCAGTTTAAATTTGGGGAGGGGGAATAGTAGACAAGGAGAATATATTCAAACTGGAGTTTTGTCACAACACCAAGGCTAGGACCCTTATGATTGAGAAAAGTGTAAGGGATTTTTTAGATGACCACAAGTGACCAGCATCTTGCTTTTACATTTCACCCAAATCAGCACCTCCGAAGGCAGTGTGCCCTGTAACACTATGTTTCAAGACCGATTCACAATGAAGATGTTGCCTACTGAATCACTAAAGATCCTTTCTACTGCTTCAGTTTGGCATTTTTCATTGTATCATTGGCTATGGCAGCTGAGAAATCAAGCTGCAAAATTAATTTTGAAAACTGTCTTCCAGGATTTGGAGGAGGAATCTTTAGTAACCATGCAAAACCGAGCACAGTAATCATGGGACTTGTGAATTATTTCACTCCCCTTTTCCCTGATTTGCCAGTATTTTAAATTAGTAATAAACATTCTGCACGTGGACTCGCAGACCTTAAAGGACTGGCACATGAGACACTTGCAGTAAGTTTTCCTCCCTTGCACATGTTCTGGATGGTGCTGTGCTGTGTTTGGAAGCTGATCAGTAACAAAGATTTCACAATTGTAACCTTATTCAAACTATGATATAAACAGACATTGAAACAGATGCTACTAGGTTTTTTTCCTGCTTATAAGTAAAGTCAGCTTTTTTTTGGTTCCAACAAAATTGTAACCTGGAAGGAAAGCAGTTAGACATTGTGGAATCCCAATTCCTTGTTGCATTTGGCTTTAGTAAATGTGGAAGCCAAAAATAAACATCTGCTTGGCAACTTCACTAGAAGTTAATATAAATGCAGTTTTTATCCTTTCAATGAAAATGGCATTCAGTATTGGTTAACATTTCTTAAGGAAGAGTGACTGTGTAGTTAAGGTTGTAAGACAGTTTTTATTTTAATTCCAATTATGGACCTGTGGATCTCTACTCTTCAGTAGCTCCCTACGCAATTCCACTTCGAGAAAGTAACAGCAATCTTCTTCCCTAGTTCCTGAACTATCATTGCTCTCCATCACTCCTTCCTGGGGAGATGGAGTCTTTGTGAATGAGGTGGGATGGACATTACAGAGTTCAAGGGAAAAAAAGGAAAATGACTGGAACTGTGTATTCTGTAGATACCATGGTAAACTTGCTTCACTGTTGATTGTGCCAGAGTGGAGTGTTTCTGGAACTGCAGTGGTATATTATAACTGATATAACGTGGGTGGATATCGAGAGGATGGATTAATGTTGATCCAGTGTTTGAAAAATTGGATAACACTTAAGTCCTAAGAATGTTTATGATATATTTATTCTTATTTTGAACATAATTACTGCAATATGGAATTGTATTATTGCCATATTTAAATGGGGAAGGTGGCTTTCTTTAGAGTTGTAAGGTCCATCAATTTATATGTTGGTTTTGGGATGTGAAAGCTTCTGTGGCAACTGGATTGAGACTACCAAATTTAAGAGCTATCAGATGGTAACTGATTTAGACTGGATTTGAACAAGCAATAATCTAGAAATAGAAGGTTTTCTTGCTCATTGACTGAGCCCTCCAGTTGCCCTTTTCCAAGATCCACTGCACAGAGTTGGAACATGAGTAACCAAATTGCTAACCCATATTTTAAGTCCTGTTGGGAAGAAGATTTATGCCAGACCAGATGAATTGCCTTTTATTTCTGAGGGTAAATCAATCTTGAAATGGTTGATGCAGAGCTGTCATTTCCAGTTGGAAATAATGAAAAGACAAGGCTGAGCTCCTTCCGAATGCCAAAAGAATGGGTCTGCCCAGAGAATTTTATTAGAGGATGCACAGTAAAAATATGCCAAGCTGCATTTACACAGCAGACTGAGGACAACAGGTACCAAACAATGAAGGGATGTAAATTTTCCAGCAGGGCATTACTCAGGAAATACGCACATAAATCCTGTTAACATATACCATGGACAAGGATGAGGGCAGAAGGGGAGGAAGGGTGTTGCACAATATGCCTCCTGTCACCCACTTTGTATATGTACAGCATAAATCTCTTGTTCTGATTGCTTCTAGTGCTCATACCTGGTTACACAGGCAGTTTTCTGAGTCTGTGAATAAAGGAGGCATGCTAAAGGCAATGAAAATCAACCTAATATTTCTGAATCACTAACTCCTCTTCTGTTGCTGAGTCACCACTCATGATATGATAATGGCATTTACAGCCAACAAAATTGGAAACGAAGAAGTAAAACACAGATAAAAGTATCCTGGCTCTCTCGAAAGGCACAGGCACACAATGTCTCATCTTATGCAAATCAAATTTTGATTTGACATTTATCATCTAGACCCAGGACTTCCAGTGCCTGAGCAGGAGAGAGTTTCTCGACAGGCAGAGATATGGTAGCAGTAAATCAGCTTCAGATTTGGAAAATAGAATCTTTTTTATATGACACATTGGGATGTAGAAGATTGAAGCAGATGGTTACAGATGTTCTGTTTTTACCATACTGAATGAGTTTGCTGTAAAAGTTACCTCGCCTTTTAAGAGAGCGAAATCAAAGGTGCCTACATAACCTTTGGTTGGCACGTGCATGCTTGCCCTTATGTGCTTGTTGATGCAGCTGCTGGCTCTCACACAGCAGCATTTGTCTTTGGAAACATCCATGTAATGACATGAACAAACACGCAAATAAAAAAAAAAAAAAGCAAAATCCCTGAGGTTTAAATCCGCAGGGTTCCATTGGGTACAGATTGCACCATTGCTTGCTTAGAGGAAAGCATTTAAGCAACTTCCCTGATTATGACACAGTTTGCCAATCTACTAAACAATGGAGTTGGGTAGTTTATAAATAATTAATTAGGAATTTGCCGCATGATTGTCTCCCAGGCAGTATCTCCATGGAGATGATTTAGCTTGCAGGATCTGAAAAGTAACATTCTCCAAGATGATGGTATTGTGATGACCTCAGTCTCTCTGCCCTGCAAAAGGAGAACACTCTGAGATGTATCAGTCCAACGTACAAGGCCAGGCACTAATTTTACAGCAACTCATATAATGCCTTTTTATTTGACTTTCCACTCAGCACATGAAATGTTTTCTATGTCTCTGCAGAAGCCTCTTGTAAACAGTTTTCCGTTTATATTGAATATAGCTTGAAATCAGATTGCTAAGAGAGCTGTACTTCTCCATCTCCGGCTAAGAGCAGGAGTATGGCCCAGGAGTATGGAAATACACACAGGAGGGGGCTCTAGGAGAGGAAATCTCCACAAGGATGCCCTTGTGGAGTTCTTTCCTGATTGTTCACCTTCCCTATGGAATAACCCATGGGATCTGCCCCCAAGCCTAGCAGATCTAAAAGAGCCCTTTACCTAGCTCTGATCCCTGGTGCCTCCCTGGACCCTGGCAGAGCAACTCCAATGGAATCACACTTGCAAGGGCCCCTTCCACCCCAATCGACTGCAGCTGCCCCGTGACTGCCCGGGGAAGGAGGGGAGGCTCCATGAAAAATATAATACAGTCCCAACCTTTATTATTTTTTCTGGCTCTGCTCCATAGGACTGAGGGAGGAACATGTCTCCTGCTCCCTCCCCCTCCAACAAACACTGGCTCTACTCCTGGTCTACCTCATCCTGCCACTCCTTGCATTTGGTCCACCCAATCTATAACTCCACACATAGAACACAAGAACAGCCATACTGGGTCAGACCAGTGGTCCAACCTAGTACTCCTGGAAGGATTCTGTGCCAAAAAGTTAAAAATTCTGCAACAAAAAATTAAAAATTATGCACACAATATTTTCAGATTCTGCAAAATTCTGCATATTTTCTTTGTCAAAATAACACAATATAATTTCAATTATTTCAACACCAGTTTCAACTATTTTTGGTCATTTATTTCAAAATACCTGTCTGCAAGTATGTCTATAACAATACAGACAACAAAAAAGATTCAGGAAATGTTTTTTGACAAATAGATTCCTTAATAGGCATATTAATACAGAACTCTGAGTAAGAATACATTTAAACTACAATACAGAACCGTATTTCCCACGCCCCTCAGAAGCAGTGCAAAGGCTTGGGGGAGTCAGGGGTAACAGAGGAGCCCAGGGAGAGGGAAGTAAATTGCTGGGAAGGAGCCTAGGTGTGAACTTGGAGGGCTGTTGGGTATGGGTGGAAAAAGTATGGAATAAGTTTGGGGCGGGGCAAGGAGGGATTATTAGGGAGCTTCCCCCATGCAGACCCTGGCTGATCCCTAGCCTCTCCCATTCAGTCAGGCACTTCTTCTTCACCCCTGTCCCCATGTGTCCCTGCACCCCCATCTGTCCTTGCACCCCTGTCCACATGTGTCCCTGTGCTCCCATTCAGCCACCCCACCCCCATGTGTCCCTGTGCCCCCTCCTCATCCCCCATGTGCCTCTGTGCCCCCACCCAGCCACTGCCCTGTCCCTATGTGTCCCTGTACTCCTTCCCCCGTCCCCATGTGTTTCTGTGCCACCACTCAGACACCTTCTGTCCCTATGTAGTTCTGCACCCTTTTCCCCAATCACCATGTGGCCCTGCACCTCCCTCCCCCCGTGGCTCTGTGCCTTCACTCCCTTTCAGCTCCTGTCCCAGTCTGTCCTCCCCTACTAGCCCTTATGAGTCCCTGTCTGACCCCCCCCAGCAGTCCCAGGCTGTCTGTCTCCCCATAGCCCCTGTCTCCTGACCTGGCCTGACAGGAGCTGCAAATAGGGCAGACTTTTTCTCTTCCCTAGCTGGCTGGAAGCTGCTGCTGTGTTCTATCACCACAGTGCCCTCTGGTGGGAAAAAGGCAGAACTGCAGCAACATTTCAACAGAAGCTTTTTTTTTTTCTATGCAAAAAAATAAAAATATGCATAGCACACCCAGTAGAACAGAATTCCCCCAAGAGTAAACTAGCCCAGTATCCTGTCATCTGACAGTGGCTAATGCCAGGGGCTTCCAAGGGAGTGAACAGAACAGGGCAATCATCAAGTGATCCATCCCCTGTCATCCAGTCCCAGCATCTGGCAGTCAGTACTGGCTCTTGACCTACATCTTCCATGAAGTCCAGAGGAGGGGAAACAGAACCACAGACCTGGCTGGACCTGACTACTTCCCATCACACAGTGATGATCCCCTCTGGTCAAAGATTTGAGGAAGTGGTGGCCTGTGTATGCTTTAAAACACCCCCCACCCCTCCACACACAGACCCAAAAAAAGAAGCAAACCCTATTCTGCTTTAAATCACTTTTTTAAGCTGCATTTTTAACATATTTCCTAGTGACAGTAGTTGGTCTTCCTCCCTCAGGGGACTGCATTCTCTCCTGATGTCATTTTCCCTGCACTCTTAGAATGCTGTTGCAGTAACAAATTGGAATTTGCTCCACAGCCTAACTGGTACGTCTAAGGTTGAATCAGCTTAAAATTCCCAGCCTCCACAGTGAAATGGAACAGCTTGTGAGCACACAGATGGATCTTTCTTTGTTTATTTTTCAAACACAAAAATATTCTACAGAATAGAAGATAAGAAAACTATCAGCCAAACTGAACATATTGTATAGAGAAATTACTGGGGGAGATTCTATGGCCTGTTATGCAGGAGGACTGGCTAGATAATCATAATGGCTCCTTCTGGCCTTAAAAATCTATAAATCTATGCCATAGAGCAAATTCTGTCTTTGTTTACATTCGTGCAATCCCAGGGGGAAATGAGTCAGAATTTGGCACATTGTCTTTAAAAATCAGTTAGAAACAGACAAAAGGAACTGTTTTATTCTTTCATGAAAATATTGCTTTATTGTTCAAGATTAAGTCTGTACGGCTTAATCTCCACCCTCACCTGCCAATAACCTGATGGCCAGATTGGTCCCACAAACGTACATATCTACTGGGAACTGAATGAGTGCCCAGGAGGTGGACACCTACTACCTACTTGTACACTTTACCAAGTGTTTATAATATGTCATATTTTGCTGTGCACAACGCTTTTACTGTATCTTTATGGAAAATTCCAACCATTTTGCTTTGCCCAGAAGTCTGGAAGAAGTGAAACATTTCTCATGAAGATAGCACTGAACGTACAGAAACCTTTGTAACTGTCACGAACCATCTATGAAATATAACTTGATACAAAGTATTTGCAACAAACAAAAGCCAAATAAGTATGAAACATACTTGGGAAATTCTCCACCATCCCCCAGGCAGGCCCAGAGAGCGAGTATAAATCCTCTTTCCAGCAAAGTCAGACAGGTAATTTATTGTAGCCCTGCAAAGGGACTAACTTACTTCCCCGCACTTCATGCCCATCCAACTCTGCTAGCCATTGCATGGAGGAGTGCCTCCACGGCTCTGCCCCATCTTTGCCTGTGTGTTTATTGGAGAGGGAACAATGGGTGACAGGACCCAGTGTCATGATGTGATCACCGGTGGCACAATTGCACCGGACTGTTGAGGAGACCATATTGCCCTGCAGGGCCATGTGAGGGTTAGTGACAATATAACCCAAAATGTTTAAACAGTAAAGTGTGGTGTTGTGGGTTTTTTTAATTGAAAGCTTCATTTCCAAATGCACCTCACCCACGCTGCTTAACTCTTAACATTGCACATCACTGAACTGAGTCAAAGTGGGTGACCTCCACAGTGCAGAAGTTTCTACTTTAGACCTCCACAGTGCAGAAGTTTCTACTTTAAAGTTATACTTTTAGGTACATTTTCTTTTCCTGTCAGTAGATCAGCAGAGAGTGGGCAAATTATTAACTCTTAAGACCGGAGTTAGCTACTTCCCTGAAAAAAGGTTCACTGTTGGTTAGATGTTTTTGTCTCTGTTATTACTTTGTGTTTCTGAAGAGTGCAGGATTTACTCTGTTTACTTCTGGCTATCCTCAGAAGAGGGGAGTGTTGATTTTCCCAGCTCCTCTCCACGAATGAACTCAATCCTGACCAATTGTAGGGCTGAAAGGGAAGTTCACATTCTATGCCCATAATAATCCTTGGCCTCAGTATGTGACTGACAAAGATTCTAGTTAGTGCTACTTGTGATCCTTTTGTGTGCACATGTGCAATGGACATCTGTCCTCGAGGAAATGAACTATTGTGGTCCTCAGATCCTATTGTGGTCCCCAAAGAAGCCATCTTGTGGCAACTACTTTTGGACCCAGTTCTGAAAATGCACATGGCTTAACTTTGCCCATGTGAGTAGTTCCACGTGCATCAAGTTAACCATATGCAGAGCCGGCGCTTGGGTATGGCGAATTGGGGGCGACTGCTCTGGCCCCATGCTTTGGGGGAGCCCCATGGGCTGGTGCGATTGGCTGGTGCAGTCGTTCCCGGAAGTGACAGATTCATCACTTCTGCCCCAGACCCCGCACTCCCTTAGGGATGGCCCATACCATATGCGTAAGTGTTTGCAAGTTCAGGGCCTTTGTCTCTATTGATCTTGAACCTGTAACACAGGAATGAAAGACTTTATATCTCTCTATTATGAACCAGGTATGTTATTCTGTCTACAACTAGGGTTCTTAGTTACCCGACACATCTCATCAGTTCAGGAGGCTGGGAAAAACTAAACTGCTCTGCTAGTAAAGTTACCAAAAATACCATAATTTCATATTCTGAGATATAAAGCTAGAGGTGTTTTAAAATCAGCAAAACACAAAGAAAAAGTGCGGTAAGAATCATGTACTGTTTTCTGGGATTACCATAAGGGCTAATCACACTTCCTCTGCAGTCAGATCTGGAACTGGGTTGTCATGAGCTGTTGATAAGGTTGGCATAAAATGCATATTGTATTTTATCTTACCAAATGTCATGTACTTTGACACTTAATATGTTGTGATGATGAACAGAACAGATCTGTTGCTTTCAAAGAAGGGCACCTGCAGGATGAACAAATTTAGTGCTTTTTAAAATGTATTTTTCTATTAAGATAACTTCTTAGGTCTAAATTGTTCAGGTTCCTCATGTACAGTCTCTGGCATCAGTCTCATAATTAAGATTCTGATAAATGAAGCCTTCAATACCTCTAGTGCTAAAAGAGTAAACACATTTTAGAAAGGCTGCTTTTTTCCTGAACGTATTTTTGTATAAAATAAATGTCAAACAGAAATCCATTAGCAGCATTTAGAGTGCTTAGAAGAGACTTGTTTTACATTTTGATACTATAACAAGCAGATAGAGATCTTGTTTTGTTCACTGAGACCAAAACAGTGACATGTACAATAATTTCCTAAAATGCCCTCATGGCACTTAAGAGAAACCATTGAACATGTTTCAATAAAATACTTCAAAAACAATAGAACTGAAAGATGTTGGGCCAGATCCTCATCTGTGTTGATTCTTTCAAGTCAATGGAACTGTGCCAGTTCATACCAGCTGACAATCTGACCCTATCTGTGTGAATTTGGTACTGGTGAAAGTGACAGCTTTGGAGAGTGAAGTTTCCTCTATCCATAAAAAAGCAACACCATGGATTCCAATATAAGCTTCTGAACACTGCAAGTCTGAAGTGTGCAGTCTAGACTTGGGTACCGCCTCTGTGGGGGAAAGATCAGTATCCAGGCCCAGTCAATACTTGGTCTTTAAGATGAGATTGCCGACACGATTGCTAGTCTTTGTGATGTTGAGTCTATCCATTCCCATTTTCAAAAGTGACAAGCACTTAGGAAAGAAAGAAAGTGATATTCAACGAGACAGGCTTCTACGTGCCTAAGACTCCTTTGGAAATTGGATTTAGGCTTCTAAGTCACTTAGGTGCTTATGAAAAATTTAGCCACAGGCAACACATCTCCAAGGCAAGTTCAAAGACTGTATTCCAAGGCAAGTTCAAAGATACATTTTAATGTCTATATGCAACCATAATACTTAGGCTTGGTCTACACTGGGGAGGGATCGATCTAAGTTACTCAACTTCAGCTACGTGAATAACGTAGTTGAAGTCTACATACTTAGATCTACGTACCGCGGTGTCTTCACTACGGTGAGTTGACTGCTGCCGCTCCCCCATCGACTCTGTCTGCGCCTCTCGCCGAGCTGGAGTACAGGAATCGACGGGAGAGCACTCGGGGATCGATTTATCGTGTCTAGACTAGACATGATAAATCAATCCCCACTGGCTCAATCGCTGCCCGCTGATCCGGCCGGTAGTGAAAACATACCCTTAGTCCTGCCATGAATGCAGGGGACTGGACTAGATGACCTCTCGAGGTCCCTTCCAGTCCTATGATTCTATGTGAATCACTGTTATGTATTTTTCATATAAAAAGCATATACTTCCATGTTTAAAATAGAAACTACTTATGAGAGCTAATTTTCCTGTTTGTCAAGTATAGAGTTAGGATGCTGGCAGGCTGTCATGCTCTCCTGGATGCCATTATTCCTTTCCAGACCCCGGATGGTGAAGAATTTGCTACCTGTTATATGCTTGACAATAAAATCCTTCTTAAATTCTTCTTGAGAGCCAAGTGCAAGGCTGTCTTATAATAAAAGGCATGTTTTTACCCATGTCTAAATTTACTTTCAGGAATGCATGTGCTGCTCCAAGAGCCACCCACATCCTCCTTGTAAACAAGGTATGCACTTACAGCCTATCCAAGTGCAGAAAAATGGAAAGAGAGAAAAATCATGTGTTGCAGCTAACACTAGCAGACTTTAGCCCTCTGCTTAGAATTCCTCTGATGAGGACTTCTTCTTGTTACCTTTACTAGAAAGGTGTGAATCCTATATGAAAACATTGCTTTGCACTGTTACTTTTTAAACTTCTATCCCAAATGTTTGGGCCAAGAAGCAGAAAAGAATTGTTTAGCTTTTAGATATATGACTTCAGTCATCCTTTACTGCCTGCTGTGTTCTGTTGTTCACTCAGGCCTTGTATCAGAATAGCATTTAAGCACATGCTTAAAGTTAAGCATGAGTTTAAGTCCTATTGACTTCAGAGGGATTTAGGTTCATGCTTAAAGTTAAGCATGTGCTTAAGTTTTTGCCGAATAGGGATGCCTTCCCAATTTGGGGACTCCGTAGTTCCCATTTAAGCACAGTTCATGTTAATATTCTTTTATATTTTTCCCTTTCCTGCCAATGTCCTTGATGCTATACATTATAATAATTAAAAAGGCACCAATAATGCCATTTCCAATTATTGATGCACGCAAACAGTGTTTCACAATAGACTGGAGCACTGTAAACCCAAATACTTTTTCACAAGACAAAATGTTTTCTCAGGAAAGTTCCATGTTATAATAAGCTTGTGGAATAACAAAAGTGTTATTCACCCACAAAAGGGTGGTCTCCGTAGTAGGAACAAGGTCATTGGAGGAGCACTGGAGGATGATGATGTTAGACAAAAGGCTAATGTTTGATTTTAAACTAGCTGGTAATTTATTACTTACCCCAAATGGCTTTTTTTTTTAAAACCAGGACACAAGGATCTGTGATCATAAAGTCAGTGTTGCCATTTGCTATAATTCAAATTGCACATTCCCCCTATCAGGGTCTTCCCATTGTTGATTTATGCTTTTCTTTTGTAGCATGATCTGACCTCAGCAATTATTTATGAGCTTGCTCATATAAATCCTCTCTTTCACAGGCATCTCACACACTTGCAAGGGCTTTTTGAATCTGAAATTGTGCTGCAAGTTTGCCTATCACTTCCTCTGTTCCCACCCTGCTTTTTGGAAAGATACCCAGTCACACGATGTGCTTGTGAAAGGTGGCTGATTGAGGAAGGATGCAGGAAGGATATGGTTTTGGAGTGATTGCATAAGTGCTGTATAGGACATGAAAGTACAGGATTTATACAAGAGCAATTTTCAAGGTAGTGGCTGCAAATATTAAGGATTTCTTTATTTTTTACTTAGGCCTGCTCAGGACTTAGGACTTGTATTGTAGCTCATCATGTAATAAGTTGTATTAATATCATGCTCATTGTGTTAGCTTGGCCCAATATATTTTGTTATCAGTACCCTAAAATTTCAGCATCTTTCTCTGAAAAACTAATAGGATTTCTAATGGGAATGGGCTAAAGCTTTTGTGCGAGATTGTCAAAAACAATCAACTCTGGCCAAATGCTGTTCTCATTGAAATCAATGGGGGGCTTTACCATTGACCTCAGATTTAGGCCAACGCTGAGTCCTTTTGAAAACACCCATCCTTTTTTGAAGGATAAGGCCGTACAAATAAAAGTCTCAAAACTTAATGTGATTTACTACGGTAATGAGAGTGTATATGCAGTGTTGTAATGAAGTGGAGGGGGCATGGGGTATGTATTTGAAAACTTTGTTTTGGTCATTCCACATTCTGCCAGCATCTAACATCTGTATTTATTTTCTGAACTCTCCTAATAGATTATTTGCATCTGTTCAGTTCTAAGAGTAATGCTCGATTTCCTGAATTTATAGGTTGCAATAAAATCCATTCGTAAGGACAAAATTAAGGATGAACAAGATATGGTTCACATCAGACGGGAGATTGAAATCATGTCATCCCTCAGCCATCCTCATATCATCACTATATTTGAAGGTTAGTGACTGCGATTCTTTTCACCATCTGTACTATTTGTTTTCTCAGACCTAGTTTTCATATGCTTTTAGATTAGGTCTTATACCATCTCTTAGTAGAGAGACAGTTTTGTGCACCAATTCCCCTTCAAATCATACTCTACTTTGCAAATGTACACCACCTCTCTAGCAACCACAGGAATTCCTTGCATGGGGGAAGTTGTTAATGTGTGGCTGAAATGCTTCTGTCTGAGTGTGAGGAGAGCTGTCACACAAACCATCCAATCCTCCCTGTCCCAAACCAGAAAATCAATTTCATTTCCCCCCTCCCATTCCAATTCATTTCCTCTCTCCACCAATATAAAATCAATTTCAGTTCATGCCCCTCAACCACATAGGGAAGTCAAACTAGATGATCTGATCATCCCTTCTGGTCTTAAACTCTTTGAAACCCCCAAACATTCCCCACATAGTTCATTTCTTTAACTTCCCTGGAGCCCACCTGGTCAGGCTCAGTCTCCCTACACCCTGTTTCCTTCATTGCCGCCAGCCCCTCTTGCTGGCTGTCTTCCCAGGCCCCGTTTCTCCCTGAATCCAAGGTTCAGCTTCCCACTGACTTCTCAACCCTTGCTCCCAACCCAGTCACTAGCTCATCACTCCTGTCTCCCAGTCCAGTCCCAACTCCTGCCCTTGTGCTCTGCATTCCTGCTCCCTAGCGCCCTTCCCTGCAGCATATGGCAGTGGGGCTGGTTGCTTTCTCCAGCTGATAGTTCCTGGCTCCAGGGATGCTACTGACTCTGGGGAGCCTTTTTTAAAATAGAATAGTGGCCTCTAGTGGAAGCTCCTCCTTCTTCCTTCCTTAGGCTGTGACGTCCTGGCCAGACCTGAACAGGTTAGGAAGTGTACATGCTCTCTGGTCCTGAGTAGGAATGGAGCCACAGAGGACCTGTAGAGTGCAAACTCCAAAGGTGTTGAGGGAGCTTTGCCCCAGTTAGTCACTCTTCTTTTCTCACATGCTTATATTGGGAAAAGGCACCTGAATTTGGCCCTAAGTATTAACTCTACACACCCACTGTACACGCTAGGTGATGATAGGTATATGGCAACTCCATTCTGAGAGTTGATCTGACTGATTAAAACAAGGTCTGGCTTGGAATAATGTTACAATATCACATATTGAGTTATTCAAAAGCATGTTCTTTTACTTGAAAGGAGATGAATTCATCTGTCTTTTTATGGAATAAACGCATAACAGGGTCTGGGAACAGAAAAGGGGAGGGATGCTGTGTCAGCATGTGGGTTGCAAATGGAGCAAAAGTTATTTCCAGTGTGCACTGGAACTAAAAAAATTAGGTATGCTACAGTGCTTTGACCAAGTGCCCTTCTTATGTCCCCTGCTCTGCTTTAAATAATTTTACTGAGTTAAAATATTTTAAAGAGTTAGAAAGATTTAAAAAAAGTAGAAAATAACTTAAAGTTACCTTGAAGCAAAACCTTCCCCCACAACCCTCAGTTCCTTGACTCTAGCTGAAGATGATCCCTTCCCGCAGCAGAACCAAGACAGGTTTTTAGTTCAGGGTTTTTCACCCCTTCCTCCCCAGTGAAAGTGCATATGGCACATGACAGTGTTACCTTCAGTGAGATCCCGTGCTGTTTATTCTGTTGTGATTCCTTAAGCATGAGTGACGCTTTTCTACACGGAAGCTGGAGACAGCTTTCCTCTGGTCTTTAGAGGTTTTCAGGGTGTTCATTACATTACTGTTTGCTTCTATCCCTGGTGAAATAGCTACTCTGTTATTGAAACAAAATAATTATCTAGAAGCTAGAGCAGTCTGGCATGATCCTCGGTATTTCAGTCATGGCCTGTGGAGATGGGCAATGGGAATTCAGATGGACAGTGTGATCCTATCCATTATAAAATCAATCATGTAGCACTGGGAACAGAGACATGGGAGCTGTAGCTTCACCAACTCCAGGAGGCCAAAAGAAATATTCTCCAACAGCCAACATCATACCATGGGTATTGAAGTGCAGGGCAAACCAGCTGAGACAGAGCCATATTCACCAGGGGAATAGTTACATACTGCAGAATTATTAGGATCCCAATTCAGAAAGATAGCTCTTCATGTGCCTCACTTTAAGAATAAGAGGTAGTTCCAAAGAAGTTAATGGGACTACTTCCATGTTTGAGATTAGGCAGGTACTGTAGCTTGCTGCATCAGGGCCGAGATTACAAAGCCATCTTCATGAATGAGCCATAAACATGATTATAGTTATATTGTTATATATAAAGATTATTTTTAGTTCTCTGTTGTCTATTTATAATTTATCTTTTGCTGTGGGTATTCAAGAAGAGATTTGAACTGCCATCAAACTCCCTAAAATCCATAAGCAGAGGTGCAGGGCTGCACTGAGTCTGGCTAGAATGAGTATTGCTCTCTCTGTCTGGAAGATCTTTAAAAGATATTTGAATTGTACTTACAAACACGTGTTTTTCTGAAATGGGATCCATGTTTTGGTATCCTCTTGACCTTGTTGGCTAAAGGTGATTAACCTCTGAATTTGTCAACTCAGTGTAAACGTAAGCCATTGGTTTTTAATGCTAAGCAAATCCAAATGCATATAAACAGGCTTTCTGGTTTAATAATACTTTTTGTACCCAAATCAAAATGAATTTATCTCATGCACTATTTGCAAGAGGTAGACCTCCAGTTCTGAGTCAGAAGAAATTCCATCCTCTCAAGCAAGACTGTAATTGGCAATCTTTAGAGTGCAGCTGGAAGGGAAGTGTTCTTTCGAGTGACTTTAAATTCCTTGAAAAGGACTGAATAGATGAAGTTGACTTTGCCAGAAGTGTTCTGATTTCAGGGCATAAATTTTAACTCAAAAAGCAAAGCCCTCCTCCTTCTTCCCCCCCCCTTGCAAACTCCCGGACTTGGTAGCTAAAGCCTTCGAGAGTAAACATATTATTCCCTGGGTAGCCTGACTGCAAAAAACATCCCATCTGGCAATACTTTACTTTATAAAAGTTAAAACATGGGGAGCGTATAGGGCCCAATCCTGTAAACACTTACACATGTGTAAAACTGTTCATGGGTGTAAAGTTATACACATGGATGCACGGAATCAGGCCCATGGGTCTCTATGTGGTGAAGTACAGTGTTTGTGTAAGAGTTTCCATTGCGTGTCCCGGGTGTTGTCCCAGGTTTCAGTAAATACAAACAGAGAAGTTCCTCCATTTATGGAAAGGACAAGTTACTTTAAGAAAAGTAAACACATTGTTTGCAAACACTGTGGAAATGATTTAATAAAGATTTTCCCTATTGAAATATAATATTATGAGCCCAATACAAAGCCTATTGAAGTCAATAGCATTATTACTCCTGTACATAAAGTAAAACATGTATTAAGTGCTTTGCTGGGTTGGATCCAAGGCACTCAGCACCTTGAAGGGTCAAGCTCCTTTAAAACATCACAGTACTAAAATTGCATTTTCCTTAAAAAACAGATTTCCTTAGGTCTTTGCAATTGCATTTTATTGATTAATAAAAAAGAGAATAAAAAGATTCTTCACACATCTCCACAAAGTGTAAATTACAAATGTAAACTGACTTGAATTAAGTTTCCTACCTTTGCTAATCAGGAAATTAGTTTAGTTCTTTTAAACCTTTTAACTTCAATGTAAAACCTTTTAAATCCAACATATATTTACAAAGACGGTGTATTTTGCCTAGTTATAATAGTTGTTTTATTTACAAATACATGTTAAATCTAACATTTTGTATTGTGCTTCTGCAAAGTAACAGAAAATGATGGGTTACTTTTCAGTCATTGTCAGTCAATTCCACCCTGCATTTTTACAGACAGACTCAAAATGGATCCGAATGCCTGATCATGTGAGCCTCTGTGTGGAGAACTCAGTAAAGTCAATAGGTGTCCTGTAGTGTGAAGCACATGCGGGATTGGGTGCTTAACATGAATGATAAAAACTAGAAAACTGAGATTTTTTTTTTTTTTAATTTAACCAAGGGAAAGTATTTCAATGGTGACACCATTTAACCACATTGCTAATTGGCTTCCTCTATTTATATAGCTTTTTGACCTTCAAGTATATTATTTCCATTGTTTTCTTTTGATAACATCCAAGAATATAAAGCAATTTTTCTATAGTCTAGTGATTAGTAATGAAACAAGTATAAACAAACTTAACTCCTAGGTTATCATACTCCACCACATGAATTTCCTTGCATTCAGTATGGTTTAACACCTAAACAACACCACTTGTGAGATGAACCCTCAGGTTCCTGAGAACACTGGCAATTTCAAATCACATTCTGACATAATCTCAAGCTACATTATGTTTAAAAAATAAAAACAATTTCTAACTGCCACCTCATGGCATAAGCTTGCTTGTCTGAGGTTACAAAGTAATCATAATTTAAAAATGTAATTAGCAAGTCTGTTCTTCACTCGGGCAAAATTGGGATAAAATAGTGTAACAGAGAGATTAAACGTTATCGCTGATTTAGTGATTCTCACATTTTTCTCAGCTTCTTTTTAAATGGTGAAACATCCAATTCTATGTTTCCTCATCCATGTATACAGAAAATGGATATCAGCAAGGAGTATGGTTCTCATTTTGATTTAATCCACTCAGTGGGGATTAATTTTTAACCCACAGACTGATTTAAAATGATTATCACAGGATCTTAACTACATTCCTTTAATTTAAGAAGAAATGCATTGCATTTCCACTGTATGCAGCTGTGATTTAGGAAAGCAGTTTAGAACATGCTTAACTTTAAAGCATATGCTTTAAATCCCATTGACTTCAATGGTAATTAAGCTTATGTTTAAAGTTAAACATGTGCATAAATTCTTTGCTGAATTGGACCCTGAAAGAGGAAGGCTACTCAAGCCCACTATGTACTTTATTTTTAAAAATTATATAACAATAAACTAGTAAATAACATCTTGAAGATACTGATTTGGGGCTTTAGAACAAAGAGCTACACATTGTTTTTCCAAAGAGTCATGAACTGATGAGATATGTTAGGCTATAATCCTTAGGAAGAAGTTATTTCCCATTATTCAAGTGTCTTTCTGAGGAATAATTTGTCCTTTATAACATGAGTGTGCTAATTGGGCTTTAAATGATTTTATTGAATGAAAAGGTTATTCCAGCCCGTGTGCCTAAAATTAAAGATAAACTTGCCTGTTCTTTTGATTTGGCTGACCTTTAATAAAAGAACACTTTGTAGCAGAGGAAAGGTACTTCTGTCTGCGGCTGTTAGGAGAGTAATAAAAATACCGCGGAATGGAAAGACACCAGATGGAAGGAATGTCAACATACTGGAACTAATTTAGGAGATTGCTCTGATAGAGAGCAAAGGCATGAGGAGAATTCAAATGGTTCCAGTGGAAGGGAGATTGGCTGCCCCTCTTAAACCAACAAACTAAAATTCTTACTCCAGAGTTACATATAAAACAAAAGGAATCAGCCCATGAGGAGGTAGTCCATTTAAAACAAACAAACAAACAAACTCCTGCCCAATCTGAATTAGCATTCTGTAAACACAGAAACAAAGGGATCCGGGTATTTTTTGAAATGAGGTGTCAAACAAGTCCAAGGCAAATTATCCTAATAAAAAGATGTCCACAACATCACTGAATCCTTTTGACCAGTCTTTGAAAAGACATATTCCTGTGTGTTTCACATATCTAGGGCTATATTCTACCCTCAGGCCTTGGCTACACTTGCGGATTCACAGCGCTGCCGTGGCAGCGCTGTGAAGCGCGAGTGTAGTCGCGCTGCAAGTACTCCACCTCTCTGAGGGGAATAGCTTGCAGCGCTGCAGGTGCTGATTACACTGGCACTTTACAGCGCTGCGCTCAGGGAGGGTGTTTTTTCACACCCCTAAGCACAGCAAGTGCAGCACTGTGAATTGCCAGTGTAGCCAAGGCCTCAGGTACACTTTTGTGTAACTCCCATTTCTTTAAATGGATAGTGAAGTGTGTTCATCCAATAGCAGAATTTAGCCCATACGGTTTCTGTGGAAGTGTAACTCTTGTGTTCCTAGAGGGGAATATTACTCACTTTGGGTGTAATAGACTCCCAGTGCTCTGAGCAGAGAGCGGTCTCTGCACTGCCAGTCCTATCTGGGAGTTGTAAAGCTCTGAATAGAAGCTGAGTTCATCATTTCAAGCCCTCTAAATATAGTTAAGTAGAAAGATTACATCCAGGAATTATTGCTATAGTAGCACAGAGTGTGATGGAGAACGATTGTTGACGTTACAAAATGTACTTCGGCTCAAATATATCTTTGGTAGTGAGAAGTGAAGTATATGTCCAGTTTTATGTTTGTATTCTTCAATGAGCTCCCAAGCCAAGGGATTTGATTTCAATTACCTGCCCAGAAACGTGGAGCTTTCTTCTTAACTAACAAAATTAACAGGAAAATTAAAAAAGAGAGAACGAGAAGCTGCAACACATATTTGAGTATTTGAACGTAAGCACCTTTTGCTGGTTGTGCACAATTCTGCTCATACATTTAGGAAAGGCTCTTTGGAGTGGGAAGACTGAAACAAATGTATAGCTCAGTGAAAAATAATTCTCCTCACCTCGTGATACATTACTGCAGTGCTCCTTCCACCTCCTGATACATAGTTTGTCTCTCCTGACATGTTACTCCAGTGCTCCCACCCCCTCCTGATACATTACTGTAGCACTTTCCCCCGCCCTCCTTATACATTACTGCAGTGCTCCCTCCACCTCCCGATACATTACCATGGCCCTTTCCCCCACCTACTGTGGCGCTCCCTCCACCACTTCCTGGGGCCTTGCTACATCTCTCCCAACATCACCCAGCCTACAAGGTGTTGGAACTAAATACATGCAAAGTCAGTGGCTCAAAAATAAAAATGATAAACAGGTTCTAACAAGTATTTCTTCTTTCTGTCCTATAACAAGTGTTGATATTGACAACTCTCCGTTTCTTGCTCTTGATTAACTTGCCCTGCTTGCATTGTTTCCCTCAGGGACTTATGCGTAGCTGTCCCACTGCTGTTATGCATAAATAACCTTTCATGCTCCGTGACCCTCATCAGCAGTTGAGGAGCAGTCCAGGGCAGCCTTTCATGAACTGGCCTCCTCATTAGCAAGCCATGGAGAGTTCCTGGAGCAATCTTTCCTGGCTAAACCCACTTCCTTGAAATTGCCAGCTGCAGCAGAAGTACTTCAGAAGTGGAGCGAGCTTCAGAATGGCAGAGGATGGCAGATAATAAATCAAACACAATGAAAACACAATGTGCACCAAACATTCACAGGAGTTATGCAGAGGCAATCAGTCCATCATCAGCTTGCAAGTCACAGCCCAGGTGTTAACAGGGTAGCATATTTATTACCTCATTATTATTTGCAGTAAATAAATCCAGCATTTAGTTAATGCCCTCCTCCCTTCCCCTTGGGGCATATATTTCTAAAACTACATTTGGTGCATATGTGTACACACACACACACACACACACACACACACACACAGAGTATGTTATATCATGTTTGAGGATACATGTAAATAGATAGTTAGATATTCCCATACAAACACTACTTTCAGTGAATGTTTAATGTTGGACTCTTTATCTCTGAGTTCAGATTGCATATCCCACTCATGTGAACCCTAGAAAGTCAGGAAATAAGCAACAAAGCCATGCATTTCCATTCCGCTCATTACTTTCCCTTCTCAATCTAGCTATGTCCTTTTTACCCCCATCTCCACCCTCATCCTGAGCAACCATTGTACACCCCTGTTTATTGGGTATGTGCTCAGGTGTTTTGGTGATTAATGTAGGGTAGGTGTGGCTTTCATTACACTGTACAGGACTGTGTATTGGTGTATGTAAGCAATAAAATACTGTGGCAGGCTGCAAATGGGGTATGGGGCCAAGGAGGTGCTAAGCTTTTCTGTAATGTTCAGGAGAACTTATGCAAATAGGTAATATGTGTTGGTGATTGTTCTAAAACTGGTATTAATTTTTATGTAGAAATTAGAGCATTGAAATCTGCATCAGCATGCAGGGAGAGAATAAGGATGTGAGGGGCTGAGATGTGAGTAAAGATGTGGAGGGCATGGGGCCAAGGATGAATGCAGGGATGTCCCAGGTGGGATGGAAAGGTCTGTATGCCAGGGAATCTGTGCTTGAAGGGTTTCCTCTGTGTTGTAGTGGGGACTCCTTGTTGTACTGATGCCACAGTGCAGAGATGTACTTCTGCCTATTCTGTGCTCATTCAGTTTTGGTTATGTTGAGAGAGCTTCTACAGTTTCAATGTAAGTCAAAGGGTAACGTCCCTATGAAAAGTTTCCTTCATGGAGATAAATAATACTCATCAATGCATCCTTCAGAAGACAGTGTAGTGAATCCAGGACGCTAGGTATTGAAATGCTCATATATTGATTGGATCCAATATATTTTTCCCCCCAAAGGCAAAAATTCATAGTAGAGATTTAGTATTTTCTAAATTTAGCTTTTAAAATATAAGCTCTGCTTGTTAGAAGAGAATAGAAAGCACTTAAAATGTTATATAAATAATAAGGTGCCTTTCTCAAACCAAAGACTGTCTGTATATGCTTCTATGTAATTGTAGGGAAATAGTCTTGGACCAAGACTCAAACTGGATGTCAAATTTTAGCCGCGAGGGAAATTTGGTCATGGAATTAGAAATTTCTAAATATAAAGGAAAATTTGACAAAACTTAAATGGTTGAGTTCCTAAGGCACAACTTCAATAAATCCATGTATCAAAAGAATACTATCATCAGTCATGGGACACCAGGAAGTTACCATGTTTAGTGGCATCAAACAGCTTTTGTGACATCCTCAGTCATGAGTGGAGGGTGTCCAAAGACAAAAGGATTCTTTCCACTTGTGCCCCATGACATGGTTAACATTCTCCTGGGCTCAGCATTCTGTCTGCTAACTCCCCTTGGGAGTGCAAGCCACCCCAAGAACAGCAGAGTGGAAGAGGGGCCATCGCCCTGTGCATGGCTCTCAGACACATGCTAGCTGGCTGCTCACAAACCCTAATCCTAAGCCCACAATGCATTCTGGAGGCAGTGCAGCTACAAACCACCCCCTACTCAGAGCTGCTAGCCCTCAAGCAGCATATATGCAAAACAATCTGTTTGATTCAATATCATTAGTCAGAAACATTTGCAAGCCCATTGGGATTAATTAAGCCCCATTGTATCCTTGCACATACATGGGCAGAATTCACTTTTGTTGTGAGTGAAACTCCATGGAGATCAGTGGAGCTTGGCCCACTTATACCAGTGGTGAATTTGGCCAGTTAAATTGTACATAGAGTACACAATAAAGCCTGGTACGCTTTTCAATAGCTGTTTGTGAATTGACTTCTGATTCAAAATGTCGAATTCATGTATTTTTAGTGTATTATCTAAGCGTAAAGAATTATTCCTTTCCCCCTTCCTGGGCTGAATAGTGATTAGTTAGCAACTGTCTCTGTGCTTAGAGATATGGGTGCACTCATTAATGCTGTATCAATAACACGTCAGAACGCTTTTGTATAGAACACATATTATGTTGAGTCCTTTCCAGAGACTATCAGTCTATCATTCTTGGAGAGGATATTGTAGTATAATCCATCCAGAGACAGCTCTTCCAATTTCCGAAGGTTATTGTTAATGAGGATGCATGTAGGATGTAATCACTGGCAGGAGTCTATGCTTCAGGGTACTGTAAGGCCAGCAGACAAGTCAGTGGCCAATTTTATCTGGCAGTTCCCTTTCCCTTTTATCAGAGCCATTTTGCTGAAGCTTAGGGGGATTTAGAAAGAACTGCAGAGAGGCTTTGGCTTGTAGAATTTAATGACAAGGTGTGAGGGGACAAGAGACAAAGCCCAAGAATAAAAACTATCTGTGTGTTGGGAGCTGCTGCTTCACACGGAGCTGCAAAAGCTGAAGTATGTTCCTTAAAACACTAATGGCCATGTTGGAAGACAACATTCCAGTTGTGTGGGTCCAGAAAAGCACTGGTTTGGAAGACTCCCTGTAACCTCGTTACTCTGGCGGAAGTTTCACTGCCAGCATGGTCTTGCCTCAGCAAGTTGCCTCTATAGTATGAAATAAAAGGAAATTCAATACATTCTAAAGTGAACTGTGGTTATCTAGGCCAGGTACCATGTTTCCTGTCTGTACAGTAGATTGTCAGAGTCAGAGGAAATTTTATGTATCAGCCAAAGTAGTGTGGCAATTTGAAACTGGTCACGACCTGTTTTGTTAGTTTAAATGTTTATTTTTCATGAACTCCCAGTGGAGTTAGTGGCAGTCGATGGCACACAGCACAGGACCTTGCAGGATTGAGCTCTGAAGGAGCAGTCATGTCACGTACTACAGTGAACATACAGGTGTGATAGTACACACTGTGGGCCAGACTGCAGTTGGCCTTACACAGGTGCACAAGAGACAAAGGTGGCACAAACCCCCACTTGTAGGATAGTGAGCACAGGCATTGCTTGAGGCTAGCATCAAAGTGGCGTTCACCCAGAGGAGGCAGGGAAGAATGGGTGAAAGCAGAACTATGGCCATGTGCCTGTTCTGTACCAGCCAAAGGAGCTGGATGTGCCTAGAGAGAAGCGCACACAGGACACTTTCGAAGGATGGCAGAGCTCCTGTTTTCACCTTTCCCAAGGCCCCAGGAGGAGTCCTAGCTGAGTCAGCCAGAATCCCTCTGGTAACTCCCAGGGCTGAGTGGCAGCTCCTAACTCACACCCAATATAGAGCTGATCACTAAAGGCACAATCTAGTCCTTTGTAAACTTTTATGTCCATGAAGATAAGCTTTCTGGAGTTCTTATCAGTAGCCGTGCATTTGCCTTTACAGAAAGTTGAATAGTCACAAATATTTGATAGCCAACCCCTCCCCCCCCACACACACACATACGCACACGGTATGTGTGAGAGCTGTTGTGGGGAGGCCTGTAGGTGCTGAGCAGCCAGCCCTTCCACTGAAGTTCAGAATAGTGCGCTCACACAATTAAGTAATAATTAATAATACCTAGAATTGTGATAGTAAAAGTCAGTCACAGGCATAGCCTCTTCCTGGGAGGAGGACAGGCAACAGTAAGGAAATGAACCCCCCTGCAGACATCCCAGACTCCCCTTGTATGTTAAATATGTAATACAATTGTTAAATTAAAGTATTTGTACAGTATACATAAACCCTTAAGGCCAGAACTTCAGTTGATGGAATCTGGCATTGTTCCACTGATTTCACCAATTTAAACAAGTGGAGGAGGGTGTGTTCCTTAGGACAAGAGCCAGGTCTTTGTCTGTCTGTGTTTGTACAGCACCTAGTGCAATGGGGCCCTGGCTCACTACTGTAATGTCTCTAATAAAAGTTAACAGTATAACTTCAAAACCCCTTTGAAGTGGCCTTTAAATGTGTGCTAGCATGGCTGTTTTCAATTCTAATGAAAAACATCAAACATATGAAATATTGATGGTAAATATAGGCAGTAAAATAATTTTTCATGAATTTGACACATTTAAGACCTAACTGGTTATTTATATATTGTTTGATTTATAAAATCACATATCCAACAGTCTCTAAGCATATTATGAGTCATGGTTACAAAAGACTTCTTTCAGACCAGGAAGGCAACAGATTGATAGTGTGACGGAGGGGTCTGGACTGTATTACTACTGGAAATAAATAGAAACCTGTTTGCAGAACTCTGGTTAAAGATATGACTCCTAGAACTTTTTGGGCCTGATTCTTCATTGACAAACCAGAATGGCTTTACACTCATTTTGCATTGCTGTAATTGATGACACATGGTGCAGGGAAACAGAATCAGGCCCTTTTATCTTAATGGCTGTTCAATGGCACTGTGAGTACACAATAGTAAAAGTAGGGGAAAAGCTTGCTTTAACTGACCAAAATGATACCTAGTAGCAGTAAAGATTTATAATATGAACAAGTGTAGAACATTAAGCCCCTTTGCCTTTATCACAGGTCCTTTAATTATGCCTGCAGCAAAGAGCTCAGACCTATTCTTTATTGTTGTTTAACTAATACTTAATTTATGTGTCTTAAGTTATCTGTATTTTTGAATAATCATAGTAATGATGAGTGCTTTACACTGTGCCTCTACAAGCAGTAACTAATCTTTATGACACCCGTCTGAGATGGATATTGCTTCTGTCTTTACTGGAGTTATTCTGGGATTTACATCAGTGCCCATGAGTTGAGAATTTGTCCCTAAGCAAAAGATCAAGGCCACAATGAAACTTAGGGTCAGAGCTGGCACTCTAATGCCAGGAATTCCGAACTCCTAGCCCTGTGAACCAGCCTCTCTCCCTAGGCAGCTCCTGGAGTTACATGATTTGTTTGGATAAGCATTTGAAAAGATAACTTAGGCAAGGATTGAATCTGGTGCAGTAATGGATCACGGAAGATGTCTGGGCATGAAGGTAGTTCTGTGGGCTCATCACTTGCATTTCAGTTCTGCCTTGTTTCTCTAGCATGCCAGATAATTTAGGTTCTTCAAAAGATGTGCAATACCAATCTTGAAGACTGGTGAAGTGTGTTTCACAAGGATATAGGATGTCATTGTCAGACCTGGGATTAGAACTCAGGAGTTCCTGGTGCTAGTATTTTGCTCAGACTGGTAGAGCCTAGTGGTCTTATTCATACCCCATATTACAGTGTCAGGATCCCCCTCCCATCTAGCTGTAGAGACGGTGAGGGTAGTTACAACCCTTCTTCCCTTGACCTGTTCATGATCCCCTTAGGGTTGTGACCTTCAAGTTTAGAACCAATGCACTTGAGTAGCTCATACCTTTGCCAAGCATGTTGGTGGCAGTAAATTGGAAACCTCTCCATGCTCCAGTGATGGTGCATCACATACCCCAAATCACTTTTAGTCTCTTCCCCCTTTTAAGTGTCAATTTAAAATCTATCAAATGAACAGTTTATTATCTTTTTTTTATTGCCTCTGCAGTGTTTGAAAATAAAGATAAGATTGTGATAATCATGGAGTATGCAAGCAAAGGGGAGTTGTATGATTACATCAGCGAGAGGCGGAGGCTGAGCGAGAGGGAGACGAGACACTTCTTCCGGCAGATTGTCTCCGCTGTACATTACTGTCACAAGGTGAGCACAGCATTTGGTGTTAACCTAACTATTTGAGGCTTTAACAGTGACTCTCATGCATAAAAGAACCAGTGAGGTAAAAATGTTCAGCTGCAAAAGTGGGAGGGTCCAGGTGCAGTATTTTATGTGTACAGCAAGATATCACAAGTGCAAATATTTCACTAGTTCACCATCCATGTTTAGAGACTAAAGGCCATATCCTCACCTGGGCCCATTTCCACCAGCTAAGTCCCTTACACCAAGCCTAACTCCCATTTGAGCCTTTGAAAATGTTCTCCTTATGTGACCGAATTCTCCACTAGCTTTCTGTAGAAGAAAGACCACTGTTAGTGACACAGTCAATAGAAAAGGATTGACAGTTTTCCTGTAATTTGAATTCAGAACAATTTTTGACAGGAGAATAAGGTACAGTATATACAATTTAAAAAAAAGCAGAGTAGAGGTGTAAATATACTACATCAGAACAAGGGAACTCTTTTGAGAGGGGAAGAAAGTGAGAATACTTGTCATGGAGTCATTTAAGTTATCCAAAAGTAACTCCTCCAGATATAATAGGAGCAGCAGAAGGATTCCCCTTGTTGTTGTCTTTATCCTTCTTGGCATGCTTCTGAAGGACAATTTAAGTCATGAAAAACAAGCTTCAGGCTGATTAACTTCATGGGCCCTTCATCCTCCCTTACGGGCCCTGGTTGTCCACATACCCTGTGACTGATGCAGTCGTAGGGATGTTACATTCATGACATTTCAATGGGTGTTGCTTTTATCTCAGCAGTGCCCATCTCCTCTCCGGAACCTGTTGAGGCAGGGAAGCATTATCACCCCCATTTTTACAGATGGGGAACTGAGGTACAGAGAGGTTAAGTGACTTGCCCAACATCACACAGGAGGTCTGTAGCAGAACAAGGAATTGAACTTGGGTCTCCCAGGCGAGTGCCCCAACCATTGGGCTATCCTTCCTCCTATGGGCCATGGAGGTATAGAGCTAAAATTTGCACCAGACTAAAGCCAATAAGCAGCTAGTGCAGCCTTTTTGTTAGAATTTTAAAACATTTTAATCTCCCTTTAAATTCTGCTAAGTAAGGGAGGTTTGCAAAGTCCTCAGTGCCCAGCACAGAAAATCCATCACAGTCTTTTGTGCAGGGTTAGTTTTCAGAACTTTAGGAATAAGATGCTAAGACTTAAATCCTTCTTGTTAATTTCCATGCCTAACATTTGCAGGCAGTAGCTGTCTTTTAGGGTTATAACTCCCCTTGCCCAAACAGCTGCACACTGGAGGAATTAGAGCTTTTCTAAGGACTAATGTCATTGACAGATTCTGTTTTCTGGTGCCTGGGAAGAATATATTGCTTTCACACAGTGGGGGTAGGATAGGAGTTGGAATTAAGTTCCGAAAAGAATCCCCCTGCTGTTTTACAGGCTTTGTGGGAGGACAGATTCCAGTCATTCTTCTCTTAACCACACAGCAAGTGACTAATACATCTCCTGTCACTAGTCACTGGGCCGTGAGTGTTATGACAGCAAACTCAGCCTTGAAATGTAGATACAAAGACCACCCTGATGGTTCAGTTCTTTAACCTGTCCAATATCCCCCCCCCACCCTTTTGTTTTTCATTTTAGAATGGTGTTGTCCATAGGGATTTAAAACTGGAAAACATCCTTCTTGACGACAATTTTAACATTAAGGTAAGGTTCTTTCTGTCCTCTTCTCTGAATGGCTTTGCAAGTTCCATAGCAATTTTTAGCCGAGGTGTGATTGGATCCAGTATTATAGCAACAGCAACTGGCAAGTAACTGAGCGGGTGGGAAGTTGAGGAGAAAGAGTACTGTGTATGGTTAGTTTGAAGTGCTAAATGGAGTTTTGGATAATTCTGGGGGGAAACCCTTCTCGCCACCCAAGGGGCTCAGTTCCCAAAGCAATATTAATTTGCCAGTGGAAGACAGCAGAGTGTTTCAAGCGGTACAGTTTACATTACAAATGGTATTATTGCTGGCTGCTGCTAAGGCTCGAAAAAACTTTCTTAGCCTAGAGGGTTCAAGTGCCTCCTACAGAACACTCCGAATGTCCTTTTGATCACGTCTGGAAAATAAGCAAATAGAGTTTCAAAATAAACCTAGAAAAGCACATGTGCTTCATTAGGAAATGGCCTTAGAACTCCAGACACAAATGTAGCTTTCTGACTGGTGATCAGTGATGTCATATCCATGTCAGTAATCCCCAGTGAAAGCATGGGAATGACCTTCTTTCCTTTCTTCTTCTTCTTCTTCTTTTTTTTTTTAATAATAGCCATAAGACAAGATAAGTAATGCACATTACTTGGGAGGTTAGTGAAGTTCCTAGATGGTGAATATGTTTCACCTTCAGCTTGGTGTCAGTTCACACTCATGAGGCATACAGTCACTGTCCCCTCCTGATGCAGCATAGATTGGTTAGGTGTATAGATCTATGGACAAACAGAGAGGCAGATGATAGATACTACCCACTGGCTGTTGTGCCTTATGGCTTAATTAAGAAAATGAAGCAATCAGGAAACCATCTACACAGCCAACTATCCCAACAGCTCAAGTTTTGTCTTTGTCAGTTCTCTGTCCTGTCTCTCCACTGATAGCCACCGTGCTCCCTGCTCTGTCTTTTGTGCATCATACTAAGAGATCCTATTCATTTTAAATGTATGCACAATGGAAATGGAAATAGACAATAGCATATGGTAGGTACCATCTGTGTAAAACTGATGACAGAAGCTACTTTGGCTCAACGGGTGGATTAAAGACACATAAATATGCAGTTTCTAAAAATAGCATTTTACAGAGGGCACGTCCTATGCGACACTTGAATGTTTGTTGTTAACGTTAGGGTTGTAGTGCTAGAGTCAATCTCTCCCATTATGCGCCAACAGTGTCACCAATGCTGGCAGCCCCACTGCGCCTTTTAATAGCACTGAAAACAAAAAATAGCCTTTCTAGGACATTGTATGTAGTCCAGGCTTCTGCATGCAGGATGGCCTCTCTTTCGGCATTACGTACCAAACTATCTTCCCAGCTCATCACAGATTTCTTGAGAGAGAGAAGAAGAATTTGGGGAATTTGTTAAATGGAATGGGCTGCGTTCATCACATGCAAACCAGTCATTTTCTCAAGCCTGTAGGAAATTGCATCAAGACAAAAGGCCTGATTCCCTCTTTATGTCTGTTTTATACCACTTCAACTCTTCTGATTTCAAGGGACTGAATCCTGATTTAAACCCCAGTGAGAGGTGAATAATACCCAAACTCAGCGTGATCAAAGCACTTCAAAATCACAGACTTTTTTTCTCAGATACTACAGTGGTTGGTGCTATTTTTGGAAGATGCTAGTCAGAAAGTAACTAGGGGCCTGATCCTGCAAGTCCTCACCCACATGAAGCATCCTGTTGACTTTGATGGGTATGAGCCAGGACTGCTCTTGTGAGCAAGGGTTTGCAGGATGGGGGTGAAATCCTAGCCCCACTAGCGTCAGTGGAAAAACTTGTGGCTGGGATTTCACCCTGGGGCTCTAGACATGTCAAATACTGCAGTGGTACTTTAACATAAATCTTGTGTTCATAGAATACCTGAAGAAATATTGGTAGCTGATGAATCTTTTAATAATTACACATTTCCTACAGCTCCCAGTAAAGAACAACTTGGGGTATTCATAGACTGTTTTCTCAAGGACCCCCCTTTGTTGGATTAAATTCTGCTTAGCCTACCGTGTGTGTGCCTTTTGCATATTTTCAGTTCTTCCTCACTCATTCCTTTGCTAAAAGTAATGCACATCTCTATATGTGCAAATGTGCATGGGCATGATATACACACAGGTGGCTATAAGCTGTCTTCCTTTCTCATGATGCCTATATTTAAACAAAGAAGCTCTTGAGGTTTAAGGATTGGGATTTGGAAACGGTTTATATTTCACAATCCCACTATCAATGGTGTTTGAATTTGGATTCTTCTGAGGGAGGGTTTTTTGTACCTTACCTACCACATTGAGAACTACTTCCAGTACTTGATATTAAACAGACTGCTGCTATTTGCCTTGATACTTCGGGGTTAGAATTTGTTATTGTGGTTTCTATGTTAGTGACACAGGGTTTTATTTCCCCCTTTTTTTCCTGTTTCATAAACAGTGTTTGTTGGCAAGGAAACACATCTGGAGCTGTAAATTATTTATTTTCAGTTGAGTAACTCTAACAGGCCCTGATTCTGAAAATATTTATACATGCTTTATGCAGAAAGAAAGAAATGTGCAGTTTGGGGCTTTAGGAAGGGGTGGCTGGTTTTGAATGCTCAGTGGAAACACATCTACTAAAATGGGATGAGACTTATAGTTTTCTGTCTTTCTAAAATGCCCATCCTCATGAACTAATATTTATATTTTTTATTTTGCCAGTAGATCCCAAAGCCCTTCACAAATTTTACTGATTGGTTGTAAGAAATGTATATAAAAAGGAACCACTTTGTTCACTGGGTTGCAAAGTATAAACTTTTCAAATAACTAGTGACACATATAGTACAGATTACACAATTGTACTATTCATCCACTATGTTAACAGCTAACATCTAATAAATGTCATTATAAGAAATCAGAACAATGTAGAGTAGCACTCTATAGTGCTTTTAGGATGGGAAGTGAAGAACATTTCATCTATTAGAAATTACCCTCTGAGCTCAAGGATTCACTTAGTCATTTTATTTCTATTTGATATCCTGCCAACTTTGGAGCCATCCTTAAATTTGATCTGATTAAATTTAAGTCATGAGGCAGATGAACAGTGTGCATAGAGATAATTGGGTTTTCGAGTTTAATTAGCCAGTAAAGTCTCTGGAAACTTGAAAGAGTCATGGACTGAAGTACAACAAACAGGAAGAATCAATGTTTGAAGATTGACAAATGTAGCATCATTGGAATCCAGACAGTTGGGAAGATCCCCACTGTTCCACAGATCAGAGTGCGTAGGGGCCTCTAATCTAAGTTACATGGTTAGATTACCAAAGGACTTTCTATGGTGGTGGTGTTCCCTGAAAACCATTTCTTGAACACTCCCTGAAATGGGGGGAGCTGTTATATATTAAATCATAAATAATGTCTTGTTTCAGTCACTCATGAGAAGGATTGTGTGCTCAGATCCTTTGGAAGTAAAGAAAAACCACCATACTAGTTTTGGCTTAGAACTGACCATTGCAGTCCTATAGCTTAGTACTTAATGTCCTAAGCCATCAGTATTATGTTGCATTTTTGGAGCAAATGGCTGCATAATCAGTTTCTTGGTAAATTGTGCCTTAGCACAGAATCTCAATGGATAAATCATATAACTCTGCAAAGTATGATGATGCTAAGACCTCTGAACTGAATCACGGTGTTATTTGGACCCAGAGTGTTACTATTCTGCATGTCAGTAATGGTGCTGACATCACCTAGCACAGCGGTAGTCCAGATCCATGAATGAGGCTCTTAGACACTACATCAGTTCCAGTAAATGATTATAACAAATATGGACAGTCTGTTATGTCAGGAAAGAAAAAACATTTTTTAAACTAAGAAAGGAAACTGATAATGATGAAACCTGTCTGATTTGTGTTACTAGCAGATTGACCACTGAACTTCCCTGCCTCTGGAACAGAGTCACGGGTCCATGCTCAAAAATGGTTCTCCCAGGATATTGACCATCTTTATCCTGGAGCAGAAAAATGGGGTGGAATCTCATGAGTTGATCCCTCCCAGGATTCCCCAAGTCAGCACAGTCTGCTATGTTGAAAAAATATTACAATCTTTATTGCATTGTATACCGTGCAATATACATAAAGCAATAGTCAGTTTAAGTCATGTGGTAATGAAGCGTGGGATCGTGCAACAAATATTAGCCTCTCCCTGTCCTGACTCACTTCCCAGCTGCTAGCAATACAATTTACTTTAAAATGAATTTATTACTACTTTGGGCTTCCGACCTTGGTCCAAATAAGAGCTTCCTCCCTCTCACTGCTGCTCCTCCAGCTCTCATTAATTTGAAACATTGTGTGGAATGCTGGAAACTAAGAGTCTCTGTATGTCGAATGAGCTCACCCACCTTGTGAGGATCTATCTTTTATTGGATCAACTTCTGTTGAGGAGTCAGATAAACTTTTGAATTACACAGAGGTCTTCTTCAGCTCTGTCTAGCTCAAAATTTGTCTCTCTCACCAACAAAAGTTGATCCAATAAACGATAGATCCTCACCCACTTTGTCTCTCTAATATCTTGGGACCAACATGGCTGCAACAACACTGCATACATAGATCCTCCCAATCAGCTACCCCTTATGCTGCTCCCCTCAGCTCAACTGAATTGCAGTCTCCCACCAATGCCTTTTGTACCAAGAGGAAGGGGGTCACCCTCTTTCACAATCATGCCCCATACATGCCTGTGCAATCAATGGCTAGAAAGACAGTAGGGCTAAGGCAGCACCAAAAGACCAAAACTCCTGTTGATATGATAAACTTAAAATGACACAGAGTGACAGCAGGAGAGAAAAATGTAAGTAGTAGTGACAAGAAGCTGCTAACTGCACCTTCGGTTGGGCCTTAAAATGGAAACAAGCCAGAATAAGTGCTGGTAACCCATGGGGATTACATATATGCAGAACAGGCAGTTTGTTCACAGTAGATACATGTAATTCTTGAAAATTTCACCCCTAGCATGTAAATTCTTCAGTCATTCATCTGCTTTAATGGACCAAATATATTTTTAGTCTGCTTTGAAATACAAAGAGCCAGATCCTCATGTGATGTAAATCAGAATAGCTCCATTGAAGTCAGTGGAGCCAAGCTAATTTATACCTACTGAAGACCTGGCCCAAGTTCTTTAAATGAATGCACACTTCATGGAATTTACAATCCATACATATAACCAACCAATAAATTACATCTAGGTTATTGTAGTTAACAGTAAACATGTAACATGCACCTCCTAAAGCTAAGGGAAGAAAAGCCTGCTGCCAGCACTTCCCAATTTTGAAGGTTTTTTGACTTAATGCTTTAGCTCCATTTAAGTGCCAAGAACATGAAGTAATCTTGGCTTCTATTAATCTTGTTTTGGGGGGCACGACAGTTTTTACGGGAAAATCTGATAAATATCAGTCTGTGAGTATGGGAGTGGATTGTAATATAAATACCCTTTTCCTGAATGGCCAAAATGAAAACATGAATGTCCAAGTCTAGGAGTTCCTTGGTGTGAAGAGTGGTATGTGTAGCCCTATATATGTCAATGCACATATACACACATTTTATACATTCCATGGCCTTAAGGGAATGTATTTTCTTAAGGAAGCATACTGTGCAGTGTCTGCCCCTGTCTTAGCTGTATCCTGAACTAAACCAAAGCTCAGGGACTAGCAGGAAAGTTTTAACACTGAATTGGTTCCACTCTTCTTCTGATTGACAGGACACACTTCATAAGACTTAAAACCAACTTCCTGCAAGCCAGTCAGAGTGACTTGATAAGAAAGTGGAATTTAGGGCAATTAAATGCAATTTGAGCCATGAGAATATGTCTGCAGATTGCAGTAGTACACCCCATTCAATGGTATTCCAGCCATCCAGTGAAGATTTTACAAAACATACTTATTTAAGGGTTGAATTTGCTACAACAGATTGATAATGCACTAGTTGGGATATTGAATAAATTCAAATTATAATAATTATACTGGAATGGGATAAAGTACTATTAATGGAAAGAAATCAGCTACTCCTTCAGGTCTACTTTAGGAGCTGCAAATATCTGCAGGACTCTCACACACATATGCACCCCAGCAAAATATTAGAGGTGGGAGCTTGAAATGGGATAAATAGGATTTTAAAGGTGACCAAGGATTTAAGCAAAAAATGGACATGGCTCCCGTTTTTTTCTTTATGATATATAAAGAAAACCTGGAAGTTCTCCTCCACCCTGCTGCTTATTTTTGGTTTTTAGTCTGGCATTCCCTAGTTTTGCGGCAGAACATTGGAGGTGGGGGGTGTCTCAGAGAAAGGCAAAAGAGTGAGGGGTGTCAAAAAAGTTTAACAAGAACCTCTTTTTTCCTAAATGCTGATTATACATTGCAGTTATGTAGATGTTAGCAAGAGCAAACAACGACAAAAAGTTTTAAATGCTGAAAAAAAATCCTCTTTGCCTTCTGATTACAGTATTCTGTTTTTGCTTTTTTGTCTTTTATGATGTCATAATATCACTAGTTCTTCATGGTAGAAAAGGCCCGCATTTATAAGGTGGAAAAAAAAAAACCTCAATAGAAAACTCCTTCCTTTTTAGTATTTTTCTTTTTGGTCTGAAAAATACTTTTGAAGCTTCCTTTATACATCATAAAGATGCAAAAACAGGGGCAAACCCAATTTATCGTTCTGTTTATTTGTTTTTTGTATTGTTTTTTGTTTAGGCCATCTATTATCATGGCAGGAACCATGATACAAGTTGTCATACTTGTCTCATGTATTCTCTGCATGCTTTCTACCCTTCTTGCATCCCTGGCAGCCATTATTGTGTGTGTTTATCAGCTCCACTCCACTGCACCCCTAAACCATCTTCTGCTGGCTGAATGGTCTTTTGCATTTTATGGGCCCAACCCTCTGCCCCATTTTTTGCTACACTGTTTTTCTACTATGGTGGGAGGCTCAGCCTTTTCCCAGAGATTTGCAGAAGGGGAAGAGGAAGCAGCTTCTGCTACCCTGCTACTGTGTTGGATTAATTTTTATAATGTAATTTAAATAACAACTAAATAAGAAAAAAATGTCTATCAAGGCATTTAAACTCAGCAAAGCTCCAGCAATGTAATTCCTAGTAACATAATCCTAGATGATCATCCACCCCCTCTACAGAACCTCATATGGGTTGGCAAGCTACTCTCCCCCCAGGATCTCAAAGGAAGCCACACCCCGACTCACATGATAGTCCCATTGAAGCCACGATAGTATGGTGAGCAGGATTTGTCCCGTGAAGGGACAGCTTGACTGTGCCTGCAGCTGCAGTGTGGCTTCTGGGGTAACTGCACAGAAAGCTACTGTGAATATTACCAATTCTAAGTTTTGTGAGCCATCATTTTTGTGTCAATAGTGTACATTAATAAAAATGTGGATCTCTATGACACAGACATTTGGGTCAAAAACAAGATGAAACTGAGCTATGTTGCCTTGTGCTGGGGAAACAATGAAAATGTAAGGGATGTGAGAGTTTTTATGCCACAGTCTCACAATCCTCAACTTTTGTTTGATAAGAACAAGAGCAGAGACTAGACCAGGGGTTCTCAACCTTTTTCTTTCTGAGCCCCCCCTTCCCCCCCAAATAAGCTATAAAAACTCCATGGCTCACCTGTGCCACCACCACTGATTTTCTGCATATAAAAGCCAGGACTGGCACTAGAGGATAGCAAGCAGGGCAATTGCCTGGGGCCCCATGCCATAGGGGGCCCCACAAAGCTCATTTGCTCAGGCTTCAACTTCAGCCCCACGTGGCAGAGCTCAGGGCCCTGGGCTTCAGCTCTCTGCCCTGGGCTTCAGTGAGTCTAACACTGGTCCTGCTTGGTGGACCCCCTGAAACCTGCTTGTGGCCCCCCAGGGGGCCCCGGACCCCTCGTTGAGAGCTGCTGGACTAGAAGAAATAAATAAATGTCCCAACAATCTCAAGGGGCATTTTTAGGAATGCAGGATTTGGGTCCATTGTTTCCAATTCAGAATGGACTTCTGTTTATTGCCTTACAGAGGGCACACTGGTTTGGTTGACCATTCAAATCCATAATGGCGTAATTGATCAAAGCCTATTGAACCTGGAAAGGTTAGACAGTGTGTTACTCTTTCTCCCCCTACTATAATTGGCTCCAAATGACTTCAGGTGCCACTTCCTTCTGTAATCTTATCCCCGGGTCCCCAGGACACCACTGCCTCACTTCTCCTGTTGAGTTCTAAGGGCCTGACTCTCAGTTTGCCTACACCTTGTGTAGGCTTTTAGACCAGTGCAGCCACATCAGAATGGTAGCACTTTATGCTCACTTTGCACTGGTGTCAATGACTACACATGGTGCAGGGCAACCAGCGGATAGTAAGGTCCAGGTTCTTCCAGTTATCCTTGCAAAGTTATGTGAGGTATCCAGGATTAAATGACTTACTGATGGCCGTCCAGGGAACCAGTGATTGAGCTGTGAATAGAAACCAAGAGTCCTGGTGCCTAATCCTGAAGATTTAAGCAGTAGATCTCACTCCATCCCTATCTTTTCATAAGGTAAATGTCAGTACTACAGACCCCTTTTGTCTTTACAGATTGCAGACTTTGGTCTTTCCAACCTCTATCACAAAGACAAGTTTCTGCAGACCTTTTGTGGGAGCCCACTGTATGCTTCCCCAGAAATTGTTAATGGAAGACCCTATCGAGGCCCAGAGGTAAGGGGGCACGGGAGAAGGAAAATGAAATTAAAATTAATCTTGTGTTGGTGGCACATGTACGATCTGTATTTGGTAATAATGAGCATGAACATTAGTTCTGTCCTGATAGTATCTCACACATAGACTATGTTGGGCCTCTCCAAGGTTGGAAGTATTCAAGCTGCCTTCTGTTACTTTCATTTGCTTTGCTTACACTTTGTCAGCTGTTAAATACCTGCATGCTGGTAACCAAGCACAGCTGGATGTTCCGTTGCTTTTGTGGTGCTAATGGTCTGGAAGACTGCAGGGATCAGCTTTTCTAGCCTTTACGCTTCTTGTCTATGTATTTTTAGGTCGACAGCTGGGCCCTTGGTGTATTGCTTTACACTCTGGTTTATGGAACGATGCCCTTTGATGGCTTTGATCACAAAAATCTGATCAGGCAGATCAGCAGCGGAGAATATCGTGAGCCAACACAGCCCTCAGGTATAAAAAAAGAGCTGGTGTAATGCAGTGAGATGATCGGAGTTCAGAATGGCTGGCTGACTTGGCCTCTACCAGCATTTTCTGGTGTGTCACTTTAGAATGACAAGTAAAAGGATCTCCCATCCCCTCTCAAAACATCATCTGCCATCAGTTCCCATCTGGATAGAGCCCTTACCAAAAGCCCTTTTGAAATGAAAGTTTTACAGCAGATAGATTTTATTGCCTTATGGAAGCTTTAACCGGGTCTTTTAACTAGATCTATGACAGTGGAAAGTCTGTTAGCTATTGCAAGCGAAATTGTTCAGACAAGCTGTAAACTGATACAAGGTCCTGATACAGATCAGTCTTCTAGTCTAACTACATTGTGTGATATATATCAAAAGCAGAGAGAAGTTGAATAGGGGAAGCAACCACTTGGCCCAAAAACCCATTCTGAAGTCTGAATTTAATACCAATATGTTCACAATTAATATTACACAAGGGAATGCCACCATGATTAGAACCCTGATAGAAAGGCACCAAAACATTCTAGTCCAGCTACATAATCATAATGGTCCCTGACCATGAAATCTATGAATCTATCAATAAATTTCACTAGGCATTTATTTTTCATCATTTGTTTGCCACCATTTTTCATATTCTCCCTCTTGGTTATTCCTACCTAATTTGCTTTGTGGAAATTTATCTTTAAAAATACATAAAAGACTATATTATAATTGCATTTTACTTTCTCTCCCCCTCTTTTCTTAAAAAAACCAAAGATACAAAATTAATAATATACATAATTTGAACTACCTGAGTGCCCTTTTGGTTTCCTCTAAGGCTTATACTAATCTGGGTTGATGTAAAGTTCAGTGCCTACACTAGATTCCTTCACTAATAAGGAAAAACACTCATCTACTTGAAAAGCCAGTGTTACATTTGCTTGGGTGTATCATGTGGCTTCAGATATGAAATAGCACTTAATTTCATTTCCTGAAGTTGAATTGATGGTCAAAGTCTTCCCACATAGCACGTTCACTTCACCTGTTTTGAGAAGCATAATTTCTATTAATCTGTCTTGCCCATATTTCCATTTTAAAATGAAAAAACAAAGATGTCTCTATTTTGACTATTTTAAATGTCATTCTTTGACCGTAGATGCTCGTGGTCTGATCAGGTGGATGCTGATGGTGAATCCTGAGCGCCGAGCAACCATCGAAGACATAGCCAATCACTGGTGGGTTAATTGGGGCTACAAGAGCAGCGTTTGTGACTGTGATGCCTTGAGAGAATCAGAGTCCCCGCTGCTGGCTAGGTTTATTGATTGGCATCACCGTTCGACGGGTCTCCAGCCAGAGACTGATACCAAAATGAAGTGCCTTTCCAAACCCAAAGGTTCCGAAGTTACACTGGAGCGACAGAGGTCCCTGAAAAAATCAAAGAAGGAAAATGACATTGTGCAATCGATCCAGGAAGGAGGGGCTGAGAATGCATCCAAACCAACCTCCAAGAGGCCCAAAGGAATCTTGAAGAAAAGGAGCAACAGTGAGCATCGGTCTCACAGTGCAGGATTCATTGAAGGAGTGGTCAACCCAGCCTTACCCTCCGCTTTTAAGATAGAGCAAGAACTGTGTAGGACTGGTGTTGTCATTAAGAGTGCCATGGAGGGAGAAATAGCAAGCAAATACGGCACTAAAGCGTCTTCCCTCATGCCAAAAAAAGGAATCTTAAAGAAGACTCAGCAGAGAGAGTCTGGCTACTACTCTTCTCCAGAACGAAGTGAATCTTCTGAATTGTTGGACAATAAGGATGAGACAGAAAACAGTGACACTTCCCCAGGCATCACTGAAACATCAAGAATTGGGTCTCATAGCCATTCCTATAGACGTAAGGGCATCTTAAAACACAACAGCAAGTATTCCACCAGCAGCATTGACTCTGCTTTGGTCAGTCCTGAAACACCGATGGTGGAAGCCATGGAAGAAGGGGTCCTGCCTGGTGATAGATTATCTCGAAGTTACAGTCGCCCTTCTAGTGTGATTAGTGATGACAGTATTTTGTCCAGTGACTCCTTTGACTTGCTAGATTTGCAAGAGAGCAGGCCAAACAGGCAAAGGATACGGAGCTGTGTCTCTGCTGAAAACTTCCTCCAGATCCAAGATTTTGAAGGACTCCAGAACCGCCCACGCCCACAGCATTTGAAACGTTATCGAAATCGGCTGGGGGACAGCAGTTTTTCCCTTCTCACGGACATGGATGATGTGACTCAGGTCTACAAGAAAGCTCTGGAGATCTGCAACAAGCTCAACTAGCACAGTGGAGAGGGTGGGAAGGGAAGGGAGTTGTCACGTGTACCTTTATGATGGAGTTAGCCTGGTTACCAATTTGCTGACAGTGGTAGGATCATCAAAATGGGTTGAATGCGCATTCTCAGCTGAAAATCATGACATATGTAAAAACCCCAAAGTCTTCTTTTAAGCATTATGCAAACTCTTTTAGTTTGCTTTATTAAAGTATTACCTAGTTGCCCAAAGAAAATATTCATATGGGATGCAAACATACAGTGCCTAGCACAGTGGGATCCTGGTCCATGATTAGAATTTCTAAGTGCTGTGATCGTACAAAGAAATAAATAATACCACCACCACCAGGATCTGGCAGACAAAGGCATAACGTAGATAAATTCAAATTGGAAATAAGGCAGGTATTTTTAATAGTGAGGGTAGTTAACTAGTAGAGCAACTTTACCAAGGGAGGTGGTGGATTCTTCATCACTTAAATCTTTCTCAATATTGGATGTCTTTCTAAAAGATATACTCTAGTTCATCCTGAAGTTATTTGACTTGATGCAGGAATTACTGGGTGAAATATCTATGGCCTGTGTTATGCTGGAGGCCAGAGTAGATGTTCACAATGGTCCCTTTTGGCTTTAAATGTCTCTGAATGTGCTATAGGAAGGGTAGTTTTAAATAGTCACCCTTTGTGTGGTGTGCCTAGAAAATTTGAGGCATGTGGCTACAGATTCACATTTTCCAGCTACCATGTCATTCTCCTCACTAGCAAGGAGCACAGATTCGTATCTGACTATCAGTACTAATAGTGAAAAAATACAAGAACTGAAACCATAGTATGAGCTAGAAAAAGTTGTACATTGCAAATGGCTAGTTGATTTCTGCTCCCCACCCCCAACATATTTACTAGGTTTGTGACATTTTCCAGATTGCCAGCCAAACAAATGCCTAGGAAGGGGGTGTGTTTATCACATTCTCTCAAGGGTTAATTAAACACAAAATCCAGATTTCAGTCACTTTCACTGTCAGCAAATGGTGCCACCTTGCTTATTAGCATGTATCTGAGAGTGGAGAATAGTTTGCTTCTAGAATGTTAGCTTAAGAAAAGGTTGTAGCATGTAGTAAATGGACAGAGGACTGAGAATCAGTGAGAATGTGCCTTTTTCCAAATAAGAATGCTTTGAAGTAGGTAGTAGTGGAACAGAAAGAATTTGACTATGAGTGCTGGAATGAGAACAGTAGACTCGACAAGGGATTTGTTGTAAAAATGCAGATATCTATCTCTATTTGTAATTGGTACTGCATGAGCAGTGGTAGTCTGAAAAGGAGAAAAATGTATATGTTTCCTTGGATATATCTAAATATCCAGACTTAAGGCTTCAACTCCCATAAAGGTACCACTTGGGTCTACTGGATTACCTGAATGTAAGCCTCAGTTAGCAAGGCACTATGCGTTTGACAGGCCTGGGCAAACTGGAGTCATATGGCCAGTTTCAGATCTCATTTACATGAACATATGGCCCTGGGCTTCATTGGGGCTGCACTGGTGTGACTGGGGGCAGAATTTGGCCTGTGAGGTCAAATTGGCTACAGCCCTAACAGTCCAAACACACAAACAACTGGAGGTTAATGGGCCAAATTCTGCTCTCATCTTTACCCCAAGACTTCAGCTGGGAGCAGAATTTGGCCCACTCTCTCTGGGCATGCTCTAAAATCCTAAAAGCCATAGAGAAATAGTACCAAGTTCCATTTGCATTAGCGGAGAATCCAGAATAGCAATGTGAATAGATTTAAGATCGAACAAAGAGCTGCTTTATTGCTCATTGCTTCCCAGCTTGCAAACTCCTTATTTTGTGTGTCACAGTACTTCACTCTGTCAGCTCCTCCTTAAAATCAGCAGGATTAACAGGCATAAAGGTGGGTGAGTTTTAATTTCCTGAATCGCCTTCTCTGTTTCAATGGAGAGGTTTTTTCCTCCAGGAGACACTTGGCCAAAATTCAGCCCAGGTGTAAAAGGCATCCGTGGTGGTGTTCTCACACAAAGCAAATGCTCACTGTTCTCTTGAGAAGGGGGGTTTCAGTATGATAGTGAGGCAGCCTGTCCTCCCAAGGGTTTACATGTGTTGTTTCTGCCTCTTCAAAAATCCATGTACTATTTTGAGGGGTGCAAAGTTGACAGGTTTGCCATATTCCATTTTAGGGAAATGTGAACTAGAGACCACATGGGTTCAGCAATTCAGGTGAGCTTTGCAGCCTTGGGCAAACGATGTTCTTTTAACTATATGCCCTAGAGTTTAAGATGCCAGACCCTGAGCTGGTGTAAATCAGCCTACTTCCCTTGACCTAATGGCGTTTGACTTCAGTAGACCTACACTGACTGATACCAGCTTTGAATCTGGCTCTAAATGGGTAAATGATTTATACAGGTTTCAAGATGAAGGAGACGGACCTCAGCTTGCTGTTGTGAGGAACTGAGAAGCACCCCAAAGGCTCAGATCTCCTTAGATTTTTGCCCAGGCCTGCCATCTTGTGTACAAATGTGAATGAATGATTGACTGCTTGCTGCCAAACTGGAAATGTCATGTAGGGATTTACTGGCATGTTATCATTCCTAGAAGAATAGAAAAAAAAAACTTGACTGCACATTATTATTAGTGTTGTGATTTTTATTTAATTTTTTTGTAATACAAAGTTGACTTCTTTTTTATTTGAATTTGTCTTTTTTTATTTATTGGTCTGAAAGCCATTTCAAAAAGGTATAATAATATATTTGGTGTAATTTAATTGGTGCAACATTATTTTACAGCTGCAGCCAAAATGGTTTTGTTTTGTTTTCCACTCATTGGTTGGCTTTAGAAGGCACACAGGGAAAACGCTGGATAATCACCCAAAGTGTTTGTATTTTTAACCTGATACTGTTTTTTATTAAATAAAAATAAAATGAACTGAATGTAAGATTTTTTTTCTCTTTAAATAAATATAGATCAACTGTGGCCAAATACCAATGAACTTCTCATGCAAAAATACAGCAGCATCTCCAGCAAACTGTACTGAGTTGTTTACTCAAAGCTTTTGGCTTATTTGTGTATTTGAAGAGAATATGGGTGGCCACTGAGACTTGCATGCTGAGCCCTGGTCTACACTGAGGGGTGGGGGGGGGCATTGATCTAAGTTACACAACTTCAGCTATGTGAATAACATAGTTGAAGTCGACGTACTTAGATTAACTTACCGTGGTGTCTTCACCGCGGTGAGTCGACTGCTGCTGCTCCCCCATCGACTCTGCCTGCGCCTCTCGCAGCACTGGAGAACAGGAGTCAACGGAAGAGCGCTTGGGGGTTGATTTATTGTATCTAGACTAGATGTGATAAATCGATCCCCACTGGATCAAGCGCCACCTGCCGATCTGGCAGGTAGTGTAGACATACCCTAAGAGAGATTTGGCATGAACAAGCCATGGTTTTCATCTATATTAAAATAGCACAGAGAAGAATAGCTAACTGGGATCTTCTTTCTTCGAGATTGAGATCCATGAGCCAGGTATGTTGCAGGTGAGGGCAGAACAGGCTGTCTCACAGCCAGGCAACAGCAAATTTATTTATGCCAAGCAACACCCCCAACACTAGTCCCTTCCCCTCCCTGGTCAGGGAAGGAAATGTATTATTATTTTAAATCTTCCTGCTGATGTAATTGAAGGCCTGTTTGGACAAAAGGTTATCAGCCATATGTTGCTATCAGATGTGCTGTGGTTTTAGTCATACGGCTTTCAGCAGGCCGAACCCGAGCAGTCAGCTGGTGGAAGACAAAAAGGGAGTTTCCTTTTGATTTAATTGGTTGGAGTCCACTTGAAAATTGGAGGCTTTTGATGCTAAGAGATTAAATCTTGGTGTTTTGTCTTGGCAATATGGGGTCACAGTGAGGGAAGCCGGAGACTGGGTCTCCCATTGGTGTCAAGGACCTATTTCAATAAAGGGAATGGTGGTAATGGCCTGCCATTGGCTCTGAGTGAGGCTGCATAAACCTCTTGCTTGAGTTAGTCAGTCCAGGTGCCTTTTTTGTTTTTTACTTACAGGAGGTTTGGGTGCCATGTGAATTCATTCTCTAATTAATTCTACCCTGATCTGGTTAGAACTCAGGAATTTCGGTGCAGGACTTAAGTAACACAACACTACCCAACAGAGCAGGGTAATAGTGACCACAAACCAATAGAACACCAAAGCAAACATACATTACTACACTACAAAGGGAGTAATTAAGCCAGCTTTACAGTAATTGACACAGGAAAGTATTAAGTGCATATTCAGAGTCAGTCATAACATTAATGTACCTGATGCTGATAAGGACTAAATTGTGTGGTGAGGGAGAGGGCATGCCTTGGAGCCTCCTTACCGATAAAGTGGTGGGGGAGGTGGTTATGATGAGAGGAAAGCAGACTATGCTGTGACAGCACTTGGGAAGCCTTGTCTGGATTCCCTCCCTTCCCCGTTCCCCCTGCCACACACACACTAAAAAAAGGGAAGTTTAGGCAACTTTTTTTTTAAATTATTGACTTTTGGAAGACAAAATCTAAACAGCTTGGCCGTGGGGCAAGGAAGCGAAGAGCATTTAGTACTAATTGCAAGTGTGTTTATAGATCTCCAAGCATGTACACTTCACAAAGATGGGTATTTTAGCCCCATTTTAAAACTGGGGAAATGGAGTCACAAAAGATGAGTGACTTGCTGAAGGTCATGCAGTAAATCTGTGATTTAGCCAGGAATAAAAACCCAGGTCAACTCGTCCCAGTCCTCATCTACTGGATCAGATTGCTTCCAAATATCTATTGGCATTTCACTGAGTGGATAAGATAGGAGAAGGGAATTACTGCCCTGGGAGATACGTAACACACAGGCAAAGTGCCCATGATTATTGTTTATTTTATAGAGTCCATAGCCATGCTTGGAGTGTCCTAGTATGCACAGGTCCTTGCCCTGAGGAATTTAGAGTCTAACACCCTGAGCCTCAAAAGTGAGTGCATAACTCTGCTCATGTGTGTAGTCCCAATGATTTCAGTGTCACTACTTACCAACATCTAGAGGACAACTCACATGAGTAAAGTGTAAACATGTGTCTAAGCTTTTTCAGGATCAGGGCCTAAATGATGGACCCACAAGTGAGGATGTAACACACCCCAAAGAGCGTGAGGGGCAAATAAGGCCTGGGCTACATATATAGCAAGACTACTCAGTTTAGGCAGACACATATCTTGGTGGTTCAAATGTGCTTCTTTAATGTGCAAAGATAGTTTCTGTAGGCAATGTTGCAAAAGTGCAGGTCCATCACTACAGATGGATGACAATTCTTGAACAACTATGTGTTTGATTGTGTCATCCCAGGCTCCCCTGACATCTTCAGCAGTCCCCATTTCAGGGTGTTACATAGAAGAATTACTGATACTTCTTCCCTTGAACAATGACATTCACTATCTAGCTATGTACTGGCTCTAGTACTCCATGAGGGGCTGTCTGCTTCTGCCTCAAATCAAGACAACTTTGTCATGAATAACTAACTAGTTGAACTTGGGTTGGGCCAGAGCTTTTCTGGATTCCCTCCCTAGCTCTATTTCTGGCCATCAGGATCTATTCTCCTTTTTAAAACATTGTATCGACTTTCCCTCAGTACATACAATAGTTGACATACATATCAGCAGGGCATACATAATCCTGCATATCGTTGGCATAAAGGACATTATACTCATTCCTATTTGCATATGCATATACATGCTCCGTGAGCTGACATTTAAAGATGCCATTTTATCCAATACAGGATGGAGCCTTCACGAACGCCAGCTCTCTCTAGGTACTTATATCGGTCTCGTTGCTCATAGCTGAGTGCCTCTGGGGACTGGTTACATGGATAATGAGACTGAACCCCCTGCTCATTCCACGGAGCATCCAATAGCAACACTAGGTGCTCTGCCCCTCTGAAGTTCATGCCCACGTTGAACATCCAAAACTAAAGCATCCAATAGCAGAGGCTATTTGAAAAATTTGGCATTAGCTGCCCTTCTCTTTTGGCTCTCGCCCCCTGTGTATTACACTATATCATTTACACAAGTAATGGCATTCCCTCTCTATTTAAACCTAGCTTGTTATAGCCTTTAGTTTTCCAACATGGACTCAGTGACACCTGTCATATGTTGGGCTGGCTTTTACTAACTACATTCTTTTTGGGTACTCAGGATGGCTGTGGTATTGATTCAGTAACTGGCATCTCTTTAGACCATTAGCCTATGGCAGCGTTTTGCTCTGCCAAGTTTGGCTCAATTTCTGGTGGCCAGTATCAGGTAATTTTTCTTTCTGGATGTTGAACTTAGGGAGGACAATTGGAAGACACCTTGCACTAATAGTGGCTTGTTCTCTACCAAAAATGAGACCACGTGGAGGAGCAATTAAAAAGCTAGACAGCAATGATAGACAGACCAACAATCTAATTCTGCAGAAGTTATTATGAGATTCTACAATCCTCAGCAGGAGTCCACTTAGAAAAACTATGTTCTTTTCATACATAGGGACAAAACTGTTGCATTTGGAAAATACAGAAAGTTGAGCAAGGAGCTGCCAGAAGAGAACTGGCTAGTAAGTGAAAGCAGGAGCGACTGGAGACAGTTTATTCTATTGCACTGCAATGATACAGTTTATTAACCTCCCACACCCCCATTCCAACTTTCAGCCTCAGAGATAATAGGACAAGGCATACTGTAAATAGAAACAAAAGGAGAACAAATTGAAACCAGATGCCAGGAAATTTTTGTTTGTTTGTTTGCAAGATGCCGTAACTGCATGTAAAGGCCTGCTGGGAAAGCTTGCTGGAACTAGCCATATGACAGCATTCTGTGTGCACTGGGATTTACCAAAGAAAGAAGCCTGGATAGGCTGAATTTTTTTTATGTTCCCTGTTTCCTTTAGTGACATGCACCAGATCTTGCTAGGTAAATCAGAAGTCTTCTTCAGCAGAACTTGCTGCCTCACTGGGAGGAGATGGTTTGCAAAGTTCCAATATAACCTGGTGCTGCATGTAGTTTGCAGGCTTACTCCAACCATACAATAGTATGAAGCTTCCACCTGTACTTCCAGGAGCAATTTATGTCACAGTGGTAAATGCAATGGGTAGTGATTGAGTGCCCCCGCTGAGGTAAATTGGCATCACTCCATTGACATCAATAGAGCTATGCTGATTTGCACAAGCTGAGGATCTGGCCCTAAAATATCAATAATAATTATACTATTGTAAAAAGTCTTTTGGGTTGAATGGGAGCAGGGCATGCCCTAAGAGTTGGTTGGCAAATTCCCATCTATAGGTCGAAATTTTCACAAGTGATCGCTTGTTTTGGGTACCTCAGTTTCTGGGTGTCCAGTTTGAGACAACTTGGACCTGATTTTCAGAGTGTTGAACACCTTCTGGTCCTCTTGATTTCAGTCAGAGCTGCAGGGCTCAGCACCTCTGAAAATCAAGTCCCAAGTGTGTCGGACAGGACAGCCAAAACTGAGGTACCCAAACTCAGTGACCACTTTGAGAAATGTTGGCCTTAATTTCACTGACTCATAAAAATGTAGCACTGGACAGTACCTCAATAGGTCAGCTAGTCCAGTCCCCTGCACTGAGGTAGGACTATCTAGAAGATCCCTGACGTGATCAGGAGTGGCACCAGGGTTTTTGGCACCCTAGGCGGGGGTCCTTCCGCGCTCCCGGTCGTCATCGGCAATACTGCGGCGGGGGGGGGGGTGTCCTTCTGCGCTCCCGGTCTTTGGGGCACTTCGGCAGCAGGTCCCGGAGTGAGTGAAGGATCTGCCGCTGAATTGCTGCCGAAGACCCGGAGCGCGGAAGGACCCTCCTGCCGCAGAATTGCCGTCAAGGGTGGCAAAATGCCGCCCTCCCCCAAATCCTGGCGCCCTAGGCAACCGCCTAGGTTGCCTAAATGGAAGTGCCGGCCCTGCATGTGATATTTTAGCTGTTCTTAAAATCCTCCAATGATGGAGATTCCACAACCTCCCTAGGTAATTTGTTCCAGTGCTTAACTACCCTTTTAGTTAGGAAGTTCTTCCTAATGTTTAACCTAAACCTCCCTTGCTGCAATTTAAGCCCATTGCTTCTTGTCCTGTCCTCAGTGGTTAAGGAGAACAGTTTATCACCCTCCTCTTTATAAGAGCCTTCTATTTACTTGAAGACTATCATGTCCGCCCCTAAGTCTTCTCTTCTCCAGACTAAACAGAAACAATTTTCCTAATAATAGAATATCAGGGTTGGAAGGGACCTAAGGAGGTCATCTAGTCCAACCCCCTGCTCAAAGCAGGACCAATTCCCAACTAAATCACCCTAGCCAGGACTTTGTCAAGCCTGACCTTAAAAACCTCTAAGGAAGGAGATTCCACCACCTCCCTAGGTAACCCATTCCAGTGCTTCACCACCCTCTTAGTGAAAAAGTATTTCCTAATATCCAACCTAAACCTCCTCCACTGCAACCTGAAACCATTACTCCTTGTTTTGTCATCTGGTACCACTGAGAACAGTGTAGATCCATCCTCTTTGGAACCCCCTTTCAGGTAGTTGAAAGCAGCTATCAAATCCCCCCTCATTCTTCTCTTCTGCAGACTAAACAATCCCAGTTCCCTCAGCCTCTCCTCATAAGTCATGTACTCCAGCACCCTAATAATTTTTGTTGCCCCCTGCTGGACTCTTTCCAATTTTTCCACATCCTTCTTGTAGTGTGGGGTCCAAAACTGGACACAGTATTCCAGATGAGGCCTCACCAATGTCGAATAGAGGGGAATAATCACCTCCCTCGATCTGCTGGCAATGCCCCTACTTATACAGCCGAAAATGTCGTTAGCCTTCTTGGCAACAAGGGCACACTGTTGACTCATATCCAGCTTCTCGTCCACTGTAACCCCTAGGTCCTTTTCTGCAGAACTGCTGCCTAGCCATTCGGTCCCTAGTCTGTAACAGTGAATGGGATTCTTCCGTCCTAAGTGCAGGACTTTCCTCTGAGGCCATGCATTCTAGACCTTTAATCATTTTTGTTGCTGTCCTCTGCCAATTTGGCCACATCTTTCCCAAAGTGTGGGTCCCAGAACTGGAGACACTACAGTTGAACCCTTATCAATGCTGAGTAGAGTGGAAGCATTACTTCTTGTGTCTTGCTTACAACACTCCTGCTAATACATCCCAGAATGATGATCACTTTTTTTGCAAAAGTATCATTGTTGATTCATATTTAGCTTGTGATCCACTATGACCCCCAGATCCTTTTCTGCAGCATTCCTTCCTAGGCAGTTATTTCCCATTTTGTATTTGTGCAATTGATTGTTCCTTCCTAAGTGGAGTACTTTGCATTTGAATTTCATCCTATTTACTTCAGACCATTTCTCCAGTTTGTCCAGATCATTTTGAATTCTAATCCTATCCTCCAAAGCACCCGCAACCCCTCCCAGCTTGGTATCGTCCGCAAACTTTATATGTGTACTCTCTATGCCATTATCAAAATCAATTGAATCTTGATTCAATTATCAAGATATTGAATAGAATCGGACCCAGGACAGATCCCTGAGGGATCCCACTTGATATGCCCTTCCAGCTGGATTGTGACCCACTGATGACTACTCTTAGTACACTTTTCCAATCAGTTGCACGCCCACCTTATAGTAGGATTGTCTAGGTGGCTATATTTCTCTAGTTTTTTGGTATCAAAAGCCTTACTAAAGTCAAGGTATACCACATCAACTGCTTCCCCCCCATTCACAAGACTGGTTACCCTGGCAGAGAAGGATGTTAGGCTGGGTTGACATTTGTTCTTGACAAATCCATGTTGACTGTTACTTATCTTATTTTCTTCTAGATGCTTACAAATTAATTATTTGCTCCCATTATCTTTCCAAGTACCGGCATTAAGCTGATTAGTTTATAATTCCCTGTGTTGTCCTTGTTTCCCTTTTTATAGACAGTGATTATATTTGCCATTTTCCAGTCCTCTGAGATCTCGCCCATCCTCCACAAGTTCTCAAAGATATCCACTAATGGCTCAGAGATCTCTTCAGCCAGTTCCTTATGTATTGTAGGATATATTTTATCAGGCCTTGCTGACTTGAAGACATCTAACTTGTCCAAGTAATTCTTAACTTGTTCTTTTCCTATTTCAGCCTTGGTTCCTACTCTATTTATACTGATGTTCATTATGTTAGTCATCCAATCATTGCTTTTTTGGTAAAAACTGAAAATAAAAAGGCATTTAACACATCTGCCATTGCTGCATTATCTGTTATTGGCTTTCCCTCCTCATTGAATAATGTGCCGACCCTGTCCTTGGTCTTCCTCTTTCTTCAAATGTACTTGTAATATGTTTTCTTGTTACCCTTTATGTCCCTAGCTAGTTTAATCTCATTTTTTGTGTTGACCTTTCTAATCTTGTCCCTAGACGTTTGTGGTTTTTGTTTTTAATATTCTTCCTTCATAATCTGACCTAGTTTCCACTGCTTATATGACTTTTTTGAGTTTCAGATTGTTGAAGATCTCCTGGTTAAGCGAGGGTGATCTCTTACTATGCCTTCTATCTTGCCTATGCACTGGGATAATTTGCCCTTGTTCTCTTAATAAGGGCAGGTTTTTAAAGAGACAACTCTCCTGAACTCCTTTTCCCTTAGACTTGCTTCCCATGGGATCTTACCTACTGATTCTCTGAGTTTGGTGAAGTCTGCCTTCTTGAAGTCCATTGTCTTTATTCTACTGTTTTCCCTCCAACCATTCCTTAGCATCGCGAACTTGTCATTTCATTGTCACCCAAGCTGCCTTCCATCTTCAGATTCTCAACCAGTTCCTCCCTTTTTGTCAGAATCAAATCGAGGACAGCCTCTCCCCTACTCCCTTTCTACACCTTCTGTAATAAAAAGTCTCCTATACAATTAAAGAATTTGGATAATCTGTGCCCTGCTGTATTATTTTCCCAACAGACCTCTGGGTAGTTGAAGTCCCCCATGACCACCACGTCCCATGCTTTGGATGATATTGTTAGTTTAAAAAAAAGCCACCTCCACCTCTTCTTCCTGGTTAGCTGGTCTATAGTAGACACCTACCATGACATCAATCTTGTTTTTTACCCCTATTATCCTTACCCAGAGACTTTCAACAGGTCTGCCTCCCACTTTTATCTCAGCTTCAGTGCAAGTGTATACATCTTTGATATACAAAGCAAGACCTCCTCCCTTTTTTTCCTGCCTGTCCTTCTGAACAAGCTGTACCCTTCTATATCAATATTCCAGTCATGTAAACTATCCCACCAAGTTTCTGTGATGACAGTTACGTCATAATTGTGATCATTCACTACTTTTTAGTTCTTCCTGTTTATTCCCCATACTTCTTGCATTATTATATAGACATCTAAGATGTTCATTAGATTTCGCTCCTATATTACCTCTTTGTCTCTCCTTTGTTTTTGCTGCGATTGCCCATGTTCCGCCCCAGATTCTGACCCTTCACCCAGGTGTCCATATTTTGGACATACCTGTGGGCTTTTGGCTCCTGCCCTCATCAAACCTAGTTTAAAGCCTGCCTTGCTAGGTTAGCCAGTCTGCATCCAAAGATACTCTTCCTCTTCCTTGAAAGGTGGACTCTGTCACACTGTCGAGTAATACATGAGTACTAGCCTCAGAGCAGACTCTTAAGAAGAGGGCACAAATCCCAACTGGTTGTGAGTTCTATAATTAGATTTCACCAACCAAGTGTAAACTCCTCAGGCACTATACAGGCTTAAGATGGAGTTACAGACAGTCCCCTTGGGCATTCCAATCTAGTTTGCCATCCAGGCAAGCTTGACTCTGTGATAGATGGTCACTTGACACCACAGATCACAAAATATTCAGGTTATTCCCAGTCCCAGAGGTCCTGTCACTTACCCCAGGTCAATTTGCACCTTAGTTCTCACCCCAAAGACAACACTTGTAGCCAATCATGTAATAAACTAACTAAAGGTGTATTAACTAGGAAAGAGAAGTGAAAGTTATTTACAAGGTTAAAACAGATAAACACACACACACAAATAAGTTGCAGTCTTAGGTTTCAGATGGTGACAGAGCAGCTGAAATATGCCAGCTCTATATGTCCATGAGGGCAAAGTCAGGTTAATCTTGGGGATCTCCTGCTTATATTTCGGAAACTTTGTCCCATAGAGTCCAAACAGCATAAAAAGACCCTATTTCCTTCTGGTCAGAGATTTTTTATTCCTCCCCTCCCTAGAGTCCAAGCTGATGGGATGAGCACTTCCACACATAACCTCACTGTGGATGAGTAGGGGGAGCAATCAACAAAGTCTTTGTTCCACAAAGGCCCATTTGGATTCAATAGTCCTTCCTGAGGGGCAGGAGATAACACCTTCTGTAGCAATCCAGAATTTTGCATTAGGTGTATTTTTTCCTGTTTTGTGAATTATAGAGTTTCATAACAAACATTTTACAGTTATAGAGCAAACACTTAAGTATTACCTTATAGCATGGGATACAGATATAAGTAGGATTAATACATGCAGTATCCTACAGGCATTCCATAAAGTCTACAAACTAAACACATTCTTATAACACTAATATTCATTTTAACTATACTAACCCACAGGTGAGCCAGACTGGTTTCCAGATATGCATTTGTCAGTTTCAGGGAGGCCTAGGGCCTTGGCATGAGCTGGCACCTGGTCTGCCAGCGTCACAGACCTCATCTCTGCTCAGGAATCCTTCGCGGAACACTTCACATTATTTATACAGTAGAGTGGAGGAGAGCTCCAGTAGGTTATATAAGTTCCCTCCACCAAGATTTTGGATAGTTAAGTAATTTTTCAGGTGCATAAGAAAAATCATGATAAATCTCTTTCAAGTAGCAGGACTGGGTGGCTGAGGGTACTGGTAATGGGATGCAGAGCCTTTCACCTCTGCAATTCCAGTTCAAATGATTGCCAGATTGCTAGCGGTCCAAAGTCATCATTCCAAGACTGTTCGGTGTTCTGTAGGAATGAACTGGTGGCCTCAGCTAAGTTCCTAGTGGACAAGAATCCATATGATAACCTCCCTCCCAATCAGAACCCCTCCTGGTGATTTCAGTGGAGGCACTCAGGCTTAGATGGTCTTGAGACTACTTTCCCATGCGTAGAGATGGTCCCTATAGGCCAGAGCTGGGGGAAACTCACGACACTTCTACCTATGCTGTATCTGCTCAGCGAAGCGTTGACTGCAAACCAAGACTGCACCAGTACAAAATGCAGTTTTTGAAACATATCAAATTAATGCCCTAATCCTGCAAAGACTTATGCCCACACTGCCATTGATCATGCACTGAGAGCAACAGGAACCACTACTGAAGTCACTGGGATGGCTCACAGTGCATGAAGTGAAATATGTGTTCACAGAATGGAGGCCTACATCTTCAGTTCCTTGGAGGAATGGAAGGGGGCTTTCCCAGGGCCATGGGCTTTCCCTGCCAAGTTTCCCATTCTAAAGTTTGAGAGCATTCACCTGGGTCCTCCTCATTCACACACTTGGGCTATTGGCACCAGAAGTGCAATAGTTTACAGGATGTGGGACACTGCTCAGAGCAGAAGCAGGCTGGGTTCTCCAAATCCCTCACCAGAACCTTGGCCCAAGTGAGACAGGGCTTGGAAGCAGTAGTGTGCTGAAAGGGGCTTTTGGAGACTCCAGGGAGCCTCTTGTTAAAATTCTGCCACTCAAATGAAGGGATGGTTTGGATGATTTTGCTCTTTGGCAGCCTTCCTCTCCTCTCGAAATTCTCCTAAGTCACCCTTGCCAGAGATAGTCTAAAAATACTTTTGAAGAGCATGTTTGCCTCTGGAATGGACCAAATTGCTTGAAATGGCAGAAATGCTAAAACAATTTTCCTGGGAAAGGAAATATTCCTGGTATACAGGGTATAGCACAAGCTGAGCTGGGGAGTAGGGGGGAAGGAACATTTTTGTGGGAGCTCCCTGTTAAAGTATTGGCAGCACATCACTGATGAGACTTGCACTCTTCACAATTAGGACCATGCACGCACATGCAATTACTTTCTGCTGATCTTTGTGGTGCTGACATAAAATTACAGACAAGTAAATGCAATAAAGCACTTAGTCTATTTTAAATGGGATGGGACGCTGCTTATTAACCCAGCAGGGAGCCACAACACCCCTCACCAGTATCCTTGCATAGAGGCAGCCAAGGGTCCGACCTCATCCTGTGTAAGTAGAACTGCACATACATAATTGATTACATTTAATGAATGTGGATGAGACAACATTAAATTAAAACTCTGCACCCAGCCATTAAATCTTACAAGAGTTTGATTTTCTTAGGAGTCATACCTTGGACAAGGCCTGTGGGACTGCAGAAGGAAAAGGGTTAAAAATGTCTTAACGTGCCCTAATCCTGTTCATCTGCCTCCACTTCTTAAACTGCTCCTTTTCCCAGAGAGATTCAAAGCCCCAGTCAATAGCTGCTTCAAGGCCACTAAAGTTATTAAAGTTATGCTCATCCTATTGGGGAACTGAAACAATACCATGTGACTAATGTGGGCAATCACAACTTTTCCAAGCAGCTCAATTTTTGAGTAGTGAATAGTTAGTAGCGAATTGTTCATGATCAATTCATAGTATAAAAAATCCACAGAAAAACTTTCAAGCAATTCAAAACCCAAATAAACTGGAGGAAATTGCATTTGGATCCCCAACATCCTGAAAGCAGACAAAGAGGCTACATTAATTCAGTAAATTACCCACTCTAAATTATTCTCTCAGCTCTACTTGGGTACACACCCCTAGTATAACGTTTCATTGGTTGATTTCTGAAATGACAGCAAAATCCGCAGTGATGCTACAATTAGCTCATGCACTGCAAAGTTCAAAAGAAAGGTTTGACCTTTCATCACAAAAATATCCACTTTGCATTCAGATCCATGTGAAATAGAAAGCCTTTGTTCAGACCAAGCAGAGAAGAAATAAACTAGTGTTAAAAGGTCATATCAATTTGCTTTGAGGAGTGGGGAAGAATGACAAAAAATAACGAAATGTGGGCTTCTTAGAGGTGATCACAGGCACTGTCTTTCAGCAGGACAAACATGTTTTTGTTGCAGACCTATTCATTAGTAAAATAGAGTCTTTATAGGTATGAGCCAAGACTTTCAAAAATGGCTACTGATTTTTACATGCCACAATTCTTGGATGTCCAATTGAGAAACCTATAAGGGGCTTGATTTTCAGAGAGTGAGTGACTCAGTACTTTCTGAAAATCGGGATCCCTTTAAGGTGTCTTATGTTGGACATCCAAAAATCAAAGGACCCTAAAGCACTAGTTGCTTTTGTACATCTTGGCCATGGTAGATTCCTTTCAGGGTATATTTTATTTTCTAGCACCTACAAAATTAAGGCTGCCCCCTGTTAAAGACTGCTATTTTGTGTGGCTTTGTCTAGAATAAATAATGTATCATAACTTAGGTCTATTATAAGAACACTGGGAAGGTAGGTGCCAAGTTTAGTCTGTCTCCCTGCAGAACCACTACTTTATAAAGTAGAGTTCTGTTGCTGACCCAGAGCTGATGTGTCCTTTAAAAAAAAGGAAAAAATGTGACTGCATTTAAAGTTCCAAACTCAACAGCTACAGATCTTTTCACTATGTCAGGCTTCTTATGAAGTCTCCATCTTCTCTTTCTCAGGTGGGCCCTTATTCAGTGAGGTACTTAAGCGGGTGCCTAACTTTAACACAAGTAGATCCTCTTCAAAGCCAGTGGGACTCTTCACCTGATTAAAGTTAGGCACAGGCTTAAGTACCTTGCTAAATCTGGGCCATGTTTTCTAGCTTACAACGAAATGCTATTCATAAGCTATATCAAAGATTAAAATAGGAAGAGCGAGAGAAGAGTTTCACTTTTTTTAAACATAAACGAAGAGTCTGGCAAACACTGTTTAGAAGTGGCTTTCTGGAATTGACCGAGGAATACTACAGATCTGTCTTTCAGCAAATCCCAAACATCCAGGGAAAACAAGAGCTAGTGTAGTTTTGCCTTGCTATGTTCTATTTTGAATATTTCTTTCAGTGGAGAAATGGCCCTCAGGAGGTCAGTCCTACCAATGATTGTGCTATTAATAGATAAACCAAAGGAGGGATTTTCAAAAGTACCCAGTAGTGGTCTAATTGCTTCTTCTGAAGTCAGTGGTAAAGCTTCCATTGACCTTGATGAGAGCAGTGTAAGGGGCAGATCCTCAAAGGTATTTAGGAACCTTAGGCCATATCCACACTATAGTTAAGTCAATTTAACTGACGTTGACATTCATAAACCACTGTAATTATATCGCTTGTGCATGTTCACACAACACTCCTTGTGTCGGTGGAGTGCATCCACAGTTGGTGCTCTAGCGCCGACAGAGAGAGCAGTGCTTAGGAAAATCCACCTCCTCCCCGATTTTTGGAGGAGTTTCCCTGTTAAGACTTCAAAAGTCAAGTCTTTGTCTTAAATTCAGACTGATGAAAATGTGTGAGGTGTGCTACATGGGGCTTATTGCATGCAGAAAATACACCACTGCCTTCCTTGGAAACTGCAAAATAAGGACATTTTAATTATAACTGTATCTTAGAAGTATGGTATAGGTATGTTTAGAGACAATATGAACAATACCAATATCAAAGCTGCTATTGTTGTTTGGCTCTTACCCAGAATTAACTACTGTGCGTGTTTTCATTTGCATGTTATCCGGTATGATTGCAGCTGCAACTCAAAATGGGCCGTCAAATCAGGTTTTACATGAAGATTTTTCTTTCCTAAGTGACACTGAAAATCTCCTCTGCTCATAGTTTAAACTTTAGAAAAATGTAAGGTGACCTTTAATCTGTTTCGTTTTTTTTTTAAAGTGCCCAAGCAAAGCAAACTGAAAAGAAAGGACATAAAGCTAGAGGGCAAATAAAAATGGTTAGTTTTACCGATTACTTTTTTCTCAGCTTCTACATTCCTGAGGGTGTCGCTGTGCCCATCAGCCACTGTCACATTTCATCAGATGTTAGGAGCTTTGTCAAAATTATCAGCCTGTGTCAGTCCACTTCTAGGAGAATGCTCTTTTCCAACCTCGCTCCCCACTCAGGATCTCTGCACACACAGTAGCCTTACAGATTTTTTTTTTTTTTTTTTTTTTTGCTGCTTTGTCCCTTCGGTAGGCTTTTGTTTACACCTGTTGTACTTCATAGCTACTGGTATCCATTTTGTGGTTTCTTTGTAACACTAGTTCCTTAATTTTGTTCTTGTTATTAAGGGCTTGCCTGCTGCTTTTCATTGTCTAATTGATGGCTCTTACTTTCGGACCAAGTTCTTTCCTCACTAACTTCCAGCTTAATCCCACTGAAGTCAACTTAATTAACAGGGATGCACAGGCGATAATTGGGTCAGAATCTGGCTTTAGTTGGTCATCAAATCCATTGGTTTGTACACCTTGGCTCCCCTAACATAGGGCAAATTTTGCCCTTGGCTAGAAGCATGCAACTTTCTTTGAAGTCAGGAGGCCAAACACTGGAATCCAGGAGCAGTCAAAGTTGCTGGGTTGTGGAATGAGGATTTCCTCATGGCCAAGGAGATGTATCTCCCTTCTCCAGGTCACAGAGCAGCAACAGACAAGCCACTTGGTGGCCACTTTTGGAGACAGACCAGCAGTAGCCTCCACAGCCAGTGTGCCACTCCTCCACTCCCTAGAATCTGTGTTGCTTCTCTCACCCACAAATTCTTCCTGAAGACTCACTTTTTCAGTCAACCTTCCATTCCAGCCTGGCCTTCTCTCCATCCACAAACCCTTGTAATGTGATCCTACATTTTTTCCCCAAAGGCAAAGATGAGCTAACAAAATGAATTCATAATATGATGTACTTGATATTCACTGTTGAGAGCTGCACTTTCCCAGACCCCCCTGGCCTCTCATGTTTTTTGTCATAGAATCACAGAAATGTAGGGCTGGAAAGTACCTCAAGAGGTCATCACATCCAGCCCCCTGTGCTGTGGCTGGACCAAGTAAACCTAGCCCATCCATGGCAGGAGTTTGTCCAACCTGTTTTTAAAAATGTCCAATGATGGGGATTCTACAACCTCCCTTGAAGCTATTCCAGAGTTTAACTACCCTTATAGTTAGAAAGTTTTTCCTAATATCTAACCTACATCTCCATTTTTGCAGATTAAGCCCATTACTTCTTGTCCTATCTTCAGTAGACATTGAGACTAGTTGATCCTCGTCCTCTGTATAACAGGCCTTAACATATTTGAAGACTGTGATCAGGTCCCCCTCAGTCTTCTTTTGTCAAGACTAAAAATGCCCACTGATTTTTAACCTTTCCTCGTATGACAGGTTTTCTAAAACTTATCATTTTTGTTGCTCTCCTCTGGACTCTGAAATTTGTTCACATCTTTCTTAAAGTGTGGCACCCAGAACTGGACACAATACTCCAGTTGAGGCTTCACCAGTGCCAAGTATAGCAGGACAATTACTTACCATGTCTTACATATGGCACTCCTGTTAATACACCCCAGAATATATATATTTTTTGGGGGGGGACGACTGAATCACACTGTTGACTCGTATTCAATTTGTGGTCCACTATAATCTCCAAATCCTGCAGTACTTTCTGCAGTACTTCCACCTAGCCAGTTATTCCCCATTTTGTATTTGTGCATTTGATTTTTTTCCCTCCTAAATGAAGTACAATGCACTGAATTTCATCTTGTTGTATTCAGACCTGTTTCCCCAATTTGTCAAAGTTATTTTGAATTCTAATCCTGTCCCCCAAAGTGCTTGCAACCCCTCCCAGTTTAGTGTCATCTGCAAATTTTGTAATACTCTCCACTTTATAATCCTAGTCATTAATGAAAATGTTGAATAGTAACAGACCCACAACTGACCCCTGCTGGACCCCACTAGATCTGCCCTCCCAGTTTGAAAAAATGTACCTGGAGAGTAGTTATGAATGGTTCGCTGTCAATCAGTTGTGCACCCACCTTATAGTAATTTAATCTAGACCACGTTTTCTTAGTTTGCTTGTCATTCCCGGCTATGTAAAATATCATATAGATTTTAGACTCCTTGGGGTAGGGACCTGATATTGTGCTTGGTTGTGAAACATCATGTACACTTATGACACTGTCTAAATAATAATGAGGCAAACTCTGCAGTCCCCAAGCACAATTCTAACTGAAGTCACTGGTCACTACTCCAGACATCTCCTGTAGACTTGTAGGTTTCTCTTGGTGACTAGAGGGTACAGTGTCGGCCAGATCTCATAGGAAAGATATCATGACCAGAGAAAGAGTTAGAAATCTGATAGAATTTTGTTTTCCCCAGCTGTTTGAGATATTTGGGACTGTGATAGATATAGAGAATGTTCCCTCCATTGTATTTCCATTAACTTGGGACTGTGATCTTACCCCAACAGCTGCGCATGTGTATCCTTATGAGCTCATTGTGTTCTAAGCCAAGCAACCTGCGGGAGGTCCTCACAATAGGAATGCCTGTCTAGTTGAAACATCCGAAGAAGTGAGGTTTTTACTCACGAAAGCTTATGCCCAAATAAATCTGTTAGTCTTTAAGGTGCCACCAGACTCTTCGTTGTTTTTGTAGATACAGACTAACACGGCTACCCCCTGATACTGTCTAGTTGACTATGAATACTCACAGACCAGCCACAGTACTTGGTAGATAGAACATGATGGATCATCATGGAATCACCTGACTGCCCATTATGTCATTTGTGTAAGAACCCAACACAAGCAGCTTGGAATGCCGTCACTATCAGTGCTTTTGCAAAAAGAAAAGAATGGATCAAAATTAGGTATTTTCCCCATCCTTATCAAACATGCCATTAAAACAATACAATCACCAGAGCTGGTCGAAAAACGGAAAACATTTTTCACAGTTTTTTTGAATTTTTTCATGAAAAAATGTCATCTAAAATTTCAAAAACCTTCAACCAGCTCTCCTGATCACTCACTCTGCAACTGCAGTTAGATGGAGATTCAGCAACATGTAAATAAATACTAGATGAACAAAAAATGCTGGCCCGAGGAAATAAAAATGGGAAAAGGTGTATACTCAGATCATGTGCACTGGGGATTTTCCCTCATTATTTGCAGCTTTCCCCAAGAGCTGTTCTAACTAGCCTGGTTCTTCTCTAGACATTTTCTCTTAGGTGTTGCACTTGAATGAGGCCAACACCCAATGTAAAATATATAAAAACTATCCACATACAGTTATGTAAGTGGGTGTAGCAAGATTGTTCAGTCAGCAGATTTACTAGTCAGGGGCTGCTGCTCTAGATTCTCTTTCAGTTCAGTGTGTCACGGACCCCCTCAACAGGGAGCAGCTGGGTCAGCTTTCTTGACTGGAAACAGCTCGTCTTGCCCATTCCAGGGCTGGGGTAGGGGAATAGGGGGGTGTGTGTGGTGTCCAGGCTCAGGGCTCTGACAATATGACAGCATGGGTTGGCCTGTGCTTGGCCCACCTCCTACCCCTCCCAGTGTCTCAGCCTGGGAAGTGGCTGCTGTTCGATTATAGTGCTTTGCTTCAAACCCCCAGAACCTCGGGGCTGATGCACATGACCTTCTGGTGGCCCACATGTGGTTCTCCCTCCCTCTGGGATGATGTCTCAAAGGAACAGAGGGAAGACTCACAGTCTTGGTAAGAGCTCCTTCTTCTCCTCCTGTCTCAGGACAGTGCCCCTCCTGGAAATGTCTTCTCTCCTCCCCCTGCCTGGGTGGCTGGAGCTCTTTTAATACTGCTCCTTGCCCCAGGAATATGCTCGGCTGTGCCTGAAGGGCAGAACTTTCCTGGCCCAGTCCTGCTCCAGCACATCCCCTGCCTCAGACTTAGGGAGGGGTTTGTAAACCCCATTACTCTGGGTTATTAAAATACTTTTAAGGGCAGAAAGGAAGAACCTCTAGTCTGCCCCTCCTGTCTAACACAAGACATAGAATGTTATCAAGTGATTCCTGAATCAACTTCTGGTTGAGCTCCAGCAACTCTTTTACAAAGTCATCTGCTCTGGATTTAAAGCTTCCAATGGATGGCGACTCCACCACATCCTTTAGTAAGTTGTTTCAATGGTTTATCACCAGTATACGAAGCTGATCTATTCAGAGATACCTTGAAGACTGAGTATCCAAATCTCTAAGGCAGTTTTGAAAATCTCCGCCTAAATGTGTTCCCTTATCTGTACAATAAAGCTCCTATGGAACAGGTCTGAGGTGGAAAGCATTATCGGTACCACAAAGTTGTTGTAGCTTGAGGAGAAATTTACAAACAGGTTTGGTGATTAGAATAGTTGGATTTATATTGCCTCTCTCATCTAAGAATTCCAAAATGCTTTACAAAGGCAGGGAAGCATCACTGTGCCCTTCTACACATGGAAAGTCAAGCACAGAGGGGGTTAAGTGACTTGCCCAAGATCTCACCAAGAGGTCAGTAGCAGGGTTGGTATACCTTCTCTGCCACCTCTGGCTCTAGTATCCTCCAATGATCTACATAAAGGTCATGAACCAGCTCCCATGACTGATATTAATAAAGTTACACCAGTTTATCTATCTATCTATCTATTTTAGGTACATATCTATTTTGGCCACACTATCCGAGTGTCTCAGTGTACTGTGCCTTTGTATATTTAGCCAAACATTATCCCTGTGAGGTAGGGGAGTGTTATCTCCACCTGAGTCTCTGAGAGGCTAAATGACTTGCCCAAAGTAACACAAAGAATTTGTAGCAGATCAGATTCTTGCACTCAAGTCTCTCAAGTTGTAGGCCATCCTTCCTCTCCCAGTTTATGCCATCTGATGATCTGGTGACATATGTTAACTCTATGAACAACAACTAGATAAGTAAAGGGATGTTCCTTGACACACCTCTTAGCTTGGTGCAAAAATGTAGTTTAACAAACCCCTGACCCCGTGTGGCTGACAACACACAGGAGTGGATGTTTGCTTCTTATTTACACAGGCCTGCCCTTAGGCTATATGAAATTTGGTGCTGGGAAAGCATAACAAATGTTCTTCCAGCTATGTGAACAAGTTCTGTCCCACATTGGTGCTTGCGTCACTCATTGAAAACCAATCACAATGTAGGTAACATTTTCATAAGCTCCTAAGTCACTTAGGATCCTAGTCCCATTTGAAAGTCAAATTTTACCCTATATGTTAACATACCTTCACAGCAGGCAAGTGAAAAAACACTCAAGTGTACTCTATGTTGGTTACACTGCTGTCTTTGAGATAATGTGTCCAAGGGAACAGATCACTGGACTGGGACTCGGGAGATCTGAACTCCATTCCTGGTTTTGCCACTGGCCTGCTAGGTGACTTTGGGAAGTGCCTCAGTTTCCCCCTCTACAAAGTGGAGATAATGACACCAACCTTGTTTGTAAAGTGCTTTGACATTTAAGAACTAGATATTATTATTATATATCACAGAATATAAAATAAGAATTAAAATGGCTAATTTGTTACCCTCCAGAGTTAGTTTGCAAAGTGATGCATAGGGTTTCAGCTTCAGAAATTTCCAATGACTTTAACCTTCAAAGAGATCCCAAAATTTGATGGTCATTGAGGCCATGGTCATGATCCAGAGAGCAGGGGATTCAACCAGAATAGAAGCTATCCCGGATCTGCTTCACAACCTCACAATGATTCCTTCCTGTCAGTAGTGGGGATAGCTGATGGAATTAACCATAAAGTATTTGACTTCTTCATTCCCAGGAATGGGTGGATAGCACATTGAAATAGAAGGGGATTAGATTTCAAGAAAGCAAATTGGATTTATGAAGAAAGATTAAAAGAGCTGACTATGTTTAACTTGGCTAAATGACAATTGAAGGGGGGTGGGTATAATAACTGTCTAGAAGTATCTGAAGGATGCAAATCACACCAAGTGGGGAGAGGAATGGTTTAGGATGAAGCTGAGTAAAGGAAAATTTAGGCTGGGTATTAGGAAAAGAATCCTGGGAAGGTCTAATCAAACCACAGAATAATTTCCCAAGGAAATTGGTAGACACCCTATTTAGCAGTAGACTAGCCAACACCCACAACAATACACCACAGAGAGTAACTCTGCATCAACAGGGTGATGGGACAGATAACCTACCAGGTCATTTCCTTCTCTAATGTTTATGGTACTGTCAATAGCATGGGATCTTAAACAGTCTTCTCAGTGATATTTTTATTACAGAAGCTTTAGAGCTCAGCTTTCATAGCAGCAAGTACAGAAGACCTCTCCTGCGATGAAGTCACTCTTTTCACAGAATAATTGAACTAATAAGAAGAGTTTCACTATATATGGACTTGAAATGACTGCACTGCCACACACTAAAACAATATTGGACTTTTATTCCAGTTCATCTGTGGACCGTCACTCAATCTGAGTTCACTATAAGTGGGTGCAACTTGTATACCAGAAACGCAAGCATATAATTTTTCCAGGTGCATCAGCTACCATATTCACCTTTTGCACAGTTAGAGTATGGCACCGGTGGGTATACGTACAACCTAATCTTTGTTTTTACTGAAGTCAATGGCAACAAGTCTTGAGCCTTTAAAAACAAAATGGACCCGATTTACCAGTGCGCTACCCCACTTTTATGCTGGCGTAACTCTATTGTGTTAATAAATTGGAGTGACACCGTGGTGAATCAAGCTGAGTCTGTCTAGTATTTTTGTTCTTACTTTAGTCAACTAAATTTATAAGCCTCACGGTGAAATTTCCTTTATGTACAGTCATCAGCATTCCCAGCAGGATGATCTGATTATTCACCAAGTTGCTTGTTACAATCTTGCAATTTCTTTAATGATTTTTTAATGTTCATTGTGACCTTCAGAACTGATTTAATCTATGTACATTACAGCAAAGCACCTATATGTAGCAAAAGAATAATAGGTCTTTCATATCACACATAGCACAATGTATCAGCGATGCAAGGTTGCGTTGTTTTTATCTTTTGGATGACAACCAGAGGAAGCTTGGCTGAATCACATACCAGAAAAAATTCTGTTCACCAAGTAAGCAATGCAGGAATGCATGAGAGGACGTAGAATTTTCTCTACAAGTTTCCTCTGAGCAACACTGGTTTACGGTAAGCCTGAGATCAAAAGAATGGCAGTTTTAAAAATGGTATGCTGGACTGAAAAGGCAGGAAAGGCTCATGGAATTTGGAATCCAGGAGAGAGGATCTATAGTCAGTGTAAATCAAAGTCGTCATTTACAGGAAGTGCTCTGAGTGGCACAGTTTCCTGCTCTCACGTTGTATTTGCTGTAGCAGGAATTTCAGGCGGAATCAGCTCTCTGTCTCAGAGACACATTTTTTTTAAAGAAAGGAAGAAGAAGAAAGGGCAGAAAGGAGGAGGCTTTCAGCCTCCTCATATGGTGAGAACAATCCGTAAACGGGTTTCAATCTGCTAATGGGCTTTTTAAAACAACACCTTGCCAGTATCCTCACCCTAAGCAGCTGAGGAAAATTATCTTCATGGGGGTTGGGGGATGCTAGGTGCACAGAGTGGGGGTAGGTCCCCACCCCTGTGTGTGTGCGGGAAGAGCTCACTCTTTGGGAGTATCAGGCCCTACTCCCCAGTGTATGTGGGGGGTTGCTGTCTCTATCCAGGCCCGGTATGGAGGGCAGGCCGCAGGGGGTGGGGCATTGGAAAGCGAACCCAACCTGCACTCACCCCCACAGTGGCGACTTTTGTCCCAAGGGGCTGGACCGAGATTTCTTTACTTAGAATCAGCTCTGCCTAGTGGCACCTGAGGCAACCCACTTTCCTCACTGCTGTCTGTCCAGAGCAAGATGTTTGGCTCCATCATAAGTTCTCTCTATGATGGTAGCATCATTTTCGCTTATCCTGTGATAGGTCATTCATTTGTCTTCCATGCCCTCTTTTCCCTCCAGGTGGAATCCAGCCTAAGATGTACTTTGTGCTTCTGCCACAAGGTAGTCTGATGACATGGCCAGACCACTGTAGCCATCTGTGTCTAATTACTGAGTCCACAGTCTGCTGACACCTGCAGTGCAGTGCTTCCACATTGGTTCCACATTCTGTCCAATGAATTCCCAATATTCTTCTTAACGAGCAGTGGTTGAATGCATTCAGCTTCCTGTTGTATACATTCACTATCTGTGACATTTCTGAGTCATATAGTAGAGTGAGGTGGACAATAGTGTTGAACATTCTCATTTAAGTGTGTAGATGCCTCTTCTCATTCTTCCAGATGTTTGACAAACAGTGAAATGATCCACTGGATTTACTGATTCTTGCCTTCACTTCATTAGTGAGCTGACCACTAGCAGATATTGTACTTCCAAGAGAGATGAAGTTATCAACTTGTTTGTGCTCTTCTCCATCAATCACATGTCTACCTGTGTTGACAGCCTTCTCTCCTACCTCCCTGGTCTTGGTCTTCTGCGTACTGATACAAAGTTCCACTTTAGCAGTTTCTGCTCATAAAGAGTCTTTTCATTCCATCCAAGCTGGTATCCAATATAACTATATCATCTGCAAAATCTAAGTCTTGCAGCCCACACAGAACCAATGTCCTTGACAACAACCATCGCTGTTCTCATCAGGAAGCCTATGACAATGTGGAGGAGAAGTGGGGATAGCACACAACATTGCCTTGCACTGGTATCTTAAATCTTAAACCACTCTGGCTGTCCACTCCCTGTCCTGATGCAGCATGCAGACTCATCATACACATTTTTATCAAATTAGCAGTCTTTGCTGGAATTCCATAGTGTCCCAGGAGCTTCCAGGGGGCTTCTCTGTGGATGCTATCAAACGCTTTCATAAAATCAAGCAAGTTAAAAACCATCAACTATTCAACTTATTCATAAATGATCTGGAGAAAGGGGCAAAAAGTGTGGTGGCAAAGTTTGCAGATGATACTAAACTGCTCAGGATAGTTAAGACCAAAGCAGACTGTGAAGAACTTCAAAAAGATCTCACAAAACTAAGTGATTGGGCAACAAAATGGCAAATGAAATTTAGAGGATAAATGTAAAGTAATGCACACTGGAAGAAATAACCCCAACTATACATACAATATGATGGGGGCTAATTTAGCTACAACGAATCAGGAAAAAGATCTTGGAGTCATCGTGGATAGTTCTCTGAAGACATCCACACAGTGTGCAGCGGTGGTCAAAAAAGCAAACAGGATGTTAGGAATCATTAAAAAGGGGATAGAAAATAAGATGGAGAGTATCTTATTGCCCTTGTATAAATCCATGGTACACCCACATCTTGAATACTGCATACAGATGTGGTCTCCTCATCTCAAAAAAGATATACTGGCATTAGAAAAGGTTCAGAGAAGGGCAACTAAAATGATTTGGGGTTTGGAACGGGTCCCATATGAGGAGAGATTAAAGAGGCTAGGACTTTTCAGCTTGGAAAAGAGGAAACGAAGGGGGATACGATAGAGGTATATAAAATCATGAATGATGTAGAGAAAGTAAATAAGGAAAAGTTATTTACTTATTCTCATAATACAAGAACTAGGGGCCACCAAATGAAATTAATGGGCAGCAGGTTTAAAACAAATAAAAGGAAGTTCTTCTTCACACAGCACACAGTCAACTTGTGGAACTCCTTGCCTGAGGAGGTTGTGAAGGCTAGGACTATAACAGTGTTTAAAAGAGAACTGGATAAATTCATGGAGGTTAAGTCCATTAATGGATATTAGCCAGGATGGGTAAGGAAGGGTGTCCCTAGCCTCTGTTTGTCAGAGGGTGGAGATGGATGGCAGAGAGAGAGCAGAGGAGAGAGATCACTTGATCATTGCCTGTTAGGTTCACTCCCTCTGGGGCACCTGGCATTGGCCACTGTCCATAGACAGGATATTGGGCTAGATGGACCTTTGGTCTGACCCAGTACGGCCATTCTTATGTTCTTATGTTATGTTCATCTTCCACTGGTATTTTGAGCCTCTCACAATAAGTCTTCTCAGAGTGAAAATCTGGTCTGAACATGACCTACCAGCTTGAAATCCAGCCTGTTCTTCTCTGAGTCCTTTATCAACAGCAGTTTTCATCCTATTCAAAATGATAGTGCAAAACCCTTTTCCAGGTACAGATAGAAGTGGCTCCTCTTTTTAGGAATTTTGCAGATAACACCTCTTCTCCAATCTTTAGGACAGCTCTCCTTTCCACCAACCAACCTGTACAACCTGCCTATGTAATTGACCATCACTTCCTCTCCAGCTTTTAACATTTCAGCATCAATCTTATCATAGCCTGCTGCTTTTCCACTCTTCAGTTGGTTTATGGTCTTAGCTACTTCAGCAAAGGCTATTACTTCTAGGGATAAAGTCAGCCAATGCTTCACATCTCTCAATGTGTGTTAGTATTCTGACTGGCTGAGCACCGCCTGAAAATGTTCCATCCAACTGGGCTTTCTGTCCTTCCTCTGTGGTTAAAACTGTATCATCCTGAGCCTTCATAATGCCACAACAGTTGAGAATTGTGATGTCAGCTGTTTAGATATTTGAAAGAGCTTTTTGGAATTCCCCTCTCTTGTACATCTCCTCAGCTTCCCTTGCTTTATTTTCTGTCCATTCTCTCTTATCTCTTCTGGATAATTTTTTAACTTCCTTGTCTTTGCCCACATATTTTTGTTTGAGAATATCTCTTTTACTGCTGTCTCCTTCTCGATGAATTCTCTTCTTTAACTCTTTCCTCTCTTCAGCTAACCTCCATGTATTTGGTTGGAGCCATTCTTCTTTCTTAGAGCCAAGGTTAGGGCTAGTTAGTTCATTTAGTGCCAAACCAAACGAAGTACATTGTGCATATAAAAGGAGTGGCAGATAAGGCATTTATTTTGAGGAGTGGGATGGGATAAATAATTCCCTGTGATTTAGCAGAGCGTGGGAGGGGCAGGGGTAGTCCTGGGTGTCCAGAAGGAGCCTGTTGGAAGGAGGGAGCAATTTGCAAAGGTATTGATACCAACTGGGCCAAGCCGATACCCTTGAAACTCCGGCAGCTGCTGTTGATATTGACACAGCAGGCCTGGCTTGCACACATCGCTGCTTCTCCAGTGCATTGCCCTAGCCTCCCTCCTGGCCTTGTGGGAGCTGTATTGTGCAGAGCCCAGAGCCAGTGGCACAGAGGCAGGGAGCCCAGCCCCCCAGCTGGACTACAAGTCCCAGACAGAATTGGCAGGTGTTTGTGTGTGGGGGGAGGAGGGGAGGCTGGGAGCAGAGCAGAGCTGGCAGGCAAGAAACTCGCTGTGGGTATTTATGAAGTGCTGGAGTGTAGCTCTGTCCTGTATTGCAGATGCAGGAGCAATGCTCCAGACCACTCTGGGAGCACTGCACTTCTGCAGCAGACATAAATTTGGGGTGGGGGGAGCAGTGCCCCCGTCTGGCCCTAGCCACCCAATGCCTATGGTCCTTGTGCTTGGAGCTGGAGTAGGGAGAGTTCACATAACCTTCAGGACACTTCAGCTGCAAACACTTCCAGAGCAGGAAGGGGAAACTGTCCTGCTGGTGGCATGAATCTCTGAATTTCAGGGAAATGACAGTACCATTCACTGCTGCTGTGTCAGCATCACAGTCTGGGGAAGGAGAGAGTTCTAGAATATAATTATAAACCAATTTGTTATCCATCAACTCTTCATCTACCGCTGGCAAACTCAGGTCATGACTATCTCCAGCCAGGCCACTCTTATCTCCTGCACGATAGTATCTGCTACTTGCTTCAGCAAAACATTTCCATGGTGCCTGATGAGCGACTGCTCTTACCACTCGCTGACAGCCTTTAAATGTTACATTTGGAAAAAAACAAAACAGTTACAAAAATTCCTCCATGGTCATTTTAAAATAACATGAAGGAGGCTCTCATATTTTACTGCCCTCCTGTCACCTCCCATGACAGCGTGCTGATGTGTATTAAATAGAAAACTGAAATCCAGCCATTTTGTTTGCCTTGGGTTGTCAGAGAAACAAATGGAAATGTACTTTCCTAAAAGAAGCTTATAATATCACTTCAAATGTCATGGGGCAGTGGCTTGGGGTTGTATATTCGCCAAATGAAAACATACTTCCTTTGTTTATATACTACTGATACAGAGTCTGGCTTCTGACTGGAAGTGAAAAGCAACCACATTGCATCTCTCACAACTGTGGAAACAGTGAACACAGCCCGAGCATTCAGGAGTGTCCTGTCATTGTTACCACAGTCACAATCATTGCAAGAATTCTCAGCTCAAATGCACTGACTTTTAGTGGTGCTAAGACGATCGACACCTGCTAAGGAGGTAGCTCCCCTGCCCTGCCTTTCAAGCCTACTTTTCCAGTCTGGTCCCCCCCTTGTTATGGATTTCATTCATACTTCTGGTCATCTCCGCCTCCATTTGTTTGTTTTTTTGGACTCCTCATCCCCGTTTACATTCTGAGACCGTTATGGAGGGTAATGGCTAGGTTCACGTAGCGCGTGAGTTCTCAGGTTTGCCAGGTGATGAAAAAAGATAAAGTGATATTTATTGTATCCAGCACAAGGCCCTATTGGGCTTAAATTTTGCATAGGCCTTGTGCTGGTCCTTTGCACAGGGTGAATTTCCCCCTCATGTCCTCAGCTAAACACATTTACTGTCTGAACATGCAGCTTATAATTCCTGCAGTGCCACTTCTGGTCCTTCACTTCCTTTCTCTCAGGGTTCTCATTGCCTAACCCCACACCAATGTAACAACAATCACTATTCTCTCAATGGACAACACAATTCAGGCCAGATTCTAGCTGGCTTCTGCACAGAAATGTGCCAGCTGTGAGAATGTGGGTGCCAGGAACCTTCCCTCCTTGGTGTCAACTGCTCAGGGACCAAATAAAAGTGCAGCCTCTGAGCACTCACAGACAGGGCCTTCTCCCTGCTAATTGCCATCCCAAAAAGAGCCAGTAGGACACAGGGCTCTCTGAGGCACAGTACCCCCTGATGCTTGTTGGGGTTAGGGTGCAGAGAGGGGAGGGGAGTGGGACCGTGCAGCTTGGCACCACCCTCAGCATAAGGCACTAATTAATTGTCACAAGGCTATTAATGGGTAGCCTTAGGCGCTGAATTGTAGCTGTGTTCCGGGCTGTGTGGTTAGAGACTTTAGATTACTCAGGATTGTTGTGGTCATTAAATAAGAACACAGAGACAGAAATAAGCAATGGGGCAAAGGGAAAATCAGAGCAAGGTTAGAACAACACAGGAGGGTGTTTTGTTCAAAGTCGAGGGCCTGATTCGGATGTTAGTGACACGAGCATACATTTGGGGGTGACTGCACCGAAATCTGTGAAGTTCCTTTGGATTTACGCCCATGTTAAGGACATCGGAATTCGGCCAGCATTTTCAAACTCTTTGAAACACCTGGATTCCTCTCACTCAGGGCCGAAGCTCTAACTCACCATTTGCAGAGGGAGGGAGGGGGGAACTTCAGAAGCCAGGAAACTCCTGCTAATTATTAGTACTATTGCAGATATTTAGTGCTGCGCTGAATGAGGTTGGCTGAGCCCATGAGCCCCTGCTGGCACACACACTTCCAAGGAACAATGCTATCATTGGTTAACATGTCTGGTTATTTCATAGACCCCAGTTAACAACAAAGGGGAAAGGGGGAATTCCTGCATTGTGCAAAGCCCTGCCTCCCCCCGCCCTTGCTTGGCTCTTTGCCACTGTTTAAATTTGCTATCCCGACATCTGCAGTTTGATTATTTGACTATTGCCTGGCTCTCAGTCAAACCACAGCACAACACGCTGGCCTGTGATTTACAACCCAGGCTGTGATTATAATGGTTTTAGTTTATCTGCCTCCCCATTTACAGGCTCATTTATATTAGTGCACAGTGTTATAATAACAATGGTAGAACTATTAGGTCTCATAGAAACAATTGCACGTAGTAAATGGTGGCAACTCACGGTGTGTTGCTTAAGTGCTCTAGCAGCCTAGCCATGTCTGCAGCACAAGGGTTTCCATTTTAATAGCGAGGAGCAGTGGGATCCAGGCACAACGAGGTTCGTATTAATTATTTTCTCAGTAAATAGAAAGGACGTGTGTTTCCTAGATTAGCAACCGAAAACAAAGGCGGTGAGGGGGAAATGTTGGTGTTTCCTTCACCAAGGTTATGTAAGGTACCCTGCTTCAGTACTTAAGGAAGTCAGCTGCTTCTGAGACATGCTGTAAGCTGTGCAGAATGTCAGGCTATTGAATGTGGATTATTAAAACAGGAGACGTGCTAACGACCGCTGCAAGGTTTGGTGCACAGTTAAGGATGTTCTCAGCTCACCAGAGGTGAAATGGAACCGCCAACTGCAGTAGAAAGTGACTCGGACGTAGAAGTACAATCCCAAAAGCTTGTTACTCCTGGGTCCTCGGAAGGACCCAGGTGAGAATGAAAGCTGGTTCTGCAGTATGGTATGGAGGTTTATTTATAGTTGTGTCTCCGATGCACACTGAAGTTCCGTCATCAAGTGCCAGCACAGTCCTGTGTAAACCATCAGTATATTTCATGGCCACACGTGTTTGAGTGAATCATTTGCAGACATTAATGTGTTCTGCCTTGGGACTGGTATTGCATAAAAACTGTCCTCTGTTAATAGTAATACTACTACTTAGGGCTTTACCTCACACTTCATGAGCACTACATAATCCAGTCACAACAATTCTGTGAAGAAGGGAAGTGTCATCAGCCACATTTTACAGATATGACAGAAAAGTTAAGGTGCCTGATTTTTGGAGGTGCTCCCACATACTTCAACAGGATTTGAGGGTGTTCAGCATTTCTGAAAATTAGGCCCTGCAAGTGACTCATTCAAGGCAACAAAGGAAGTAAGTGGCAGAGCTGGGGTTAATATGCAGGAGTGCTTGGTTCCCAGGTGTGTGATCAGATCACTAGACAACATTGCTGTATATGTGTTAACACTACAGTACACTTGAAAAGTGAGCTGTTCTCACACCAGTCACTCCCTCCTCTTCCTGGAAGGCAGGGAGAGGATAATATGTCTCATTTGTGAAAACACATGGAGCTGAAGGATTTCCCCGTCCCCCCCCACAAAGGAGTGAATATAAAAAATGCTGGATCTTCGTGTTTAGTGAGGGGAAAAACTGGTTAACATATCTGTGTTAACTGTTCAGAAATATTAAAATCTCATTCTTAAGCTTTTCCATATACATGCTAGTTGATTTTAGAAGCTGCATTTTTGTTCTTGTTTTAAAAGCCAAACCCGCCACCCAACAAAACCCAGCGTTTGGGTGACATTGTTACTTCAGCAGATGAGAGGAACGAAACACACCTGTAGCAGGTGAGGTTGACTGGGGGAAGTGGCTTAGCAGATTTCAGCATCTTAAATAAATATTAAACGCAGGTAGTTTAGGCTGTGGGGATGGATGGTTTGCTTTGTGGTTGAGTTTGGTGTTAAAAAAAAGAGATGACTGCAAGGAAAGTGGATCTTTCTGTAAAAAATGCCCGGAGTATAATTTGGAATAACTGTTTTCATGGAAATTCCACTCAGGAAAACCCATGCCTATGAAAATAGTGAATTGCATTTTCTGTACGTTTGGCACGCAAAAAACCTGGCATCCACTTTCACTCATGATTTGAAGTTTTCAGGTCTTTTTTTTTTGCTATTGTTTAAAATTAATTCCATGGACTCCTCATGGACATGATGTCAGATTTTAGTATGTTCAAAAATAGTAGCACACTCCTAATAATGACTGTGGATTACACAGTGAGGCATCGCTAAAGGTATTTCAAGTTCCATATTTTCAAAGTGCCTCTAAACAAACACAGGTTGGTTGGGGTGTCTGTAATGTGTCCTCAATATTTGCAGCTGCACTTGTTTGCAAACGTAATACCTGTCCTGCATAATAATCCGTTGTGCAAGGTGGGCAAGTGTAAGGCCTGGTCTACACTAGACGTTTATGTCGAAGTTAGCGCCGTTACATCGAATTAACCCTGCACCTGTCCACACCGCGAAGGTATTTAGTTCGACATAGAGGTCTCTTTAATTCGACTTCTGTACTCCTCCCCGACGAGGGGAGTAGCGCTAAATTCGACATGGCCATGTCGAATTAGGCTAGGTGTGGATGGAAATCGACGCTAATAGCTCCAGGAGCTATCCCACAGTGCACCACTCTGTTGACGCTCTGGACAGCAGTAAGAGCTCGGATGTTCTGAACTGCCACACAGGAAAAGCCCCGGGAAAATTTGAATTGGAATTCCTTTTCCTGTCTGGCCAGTTTGAATCTCATTTCCTGTCTGGACATCGTGGCGAGCTCAGCAGCACTGGCAACGATGCAGAGCTCTCCAGCACTGATGGCAGTGCAATCTCAGAATAGAAAGAGGGCCCCAGCATGGACTGATCGGGAAGTCTTGGATCTCATCGCTGTGTGGGGCGATGAGTCCGTGCTTTCCGAGCTGCGATCCAAAAGACGGAATGCAAAGATCTATGAGAAGATCTCTAAAGACATGGCAGAGAGAGGATACAGCCGGGATGTAACGCAGTGCCGCGTGAAAATCAAGGAGCTGAGGCAAGGCTACCAGAAGACCAAAGAGGCAAACGGACGCTCCGGATCCCATCCCCAGACATCCCGTTTCTACGAGGCACTGCATTCCATCCTCGGTGCGGCCGCCACCACTACCCCACCACTGACTGTGGACTCTGAGGATGGGATAGTGTCCACGGCCGGATCCTCGGACATGTTAGTGGACGGGGAAGATGAGGAAGGAGATGAGGAGGACGAGGCAGTCGACAGCGCTCACAACGCTGATTTCCCCGACAGCCAGGATCTCTTCATCACCCTTACAGAGATCCCCTACCAACCCTCCCCAGCCGTTACCCCGGACACAGAATCTGGTGAAGGATCATCCAGTAAGTGTTGTAAACATCTAAACATTTATTTGTAACAGAACATGATTATTAACAATTTAAAAAATGGGTTTCTCATGATTAGTTTGATTAACTTAACGGTTCAGTCATGGGCAGTGCAACTATTTGAAAAAAATCTAGCAATGTCCGGTTTTGCATGATTGTCCTGCCCAAGCCGCTCTACTGTTTAGTCCCTGCTACTGCAGCTACAGTAAGATGCGGTCTATATGTCCGGGGATGGAGCAGAAATCCTCCGGGGACATCTCAAGGAAGCTCTCCTGCAGGTAATTTGAAATCCGCTGCATTAGGTTCTTGGGGAGAGCGGCCTTATTGGGTCCTCCGTTGTAGGACACGTTGCCGCGCCACGAGACTAGCAAGTACTCCGGAATCATTGCTTGGCACAGCATGGCGGCATACGGCCCTGGTCTTTGAAGGCTTTCCCGGAGCATTCTCTGTCTGTCGCTCTCAGAGATCCTCATGAGGGTGATGTCGCTCATGACGACCTGCTTTGAATGAGGTAGGGGAATGTTAGTGTTGGGACTGCTTTACCGTTCCTTTACAGAACTGTAACCGCTGGTTTGCAGCCACGCGGTGGAGGCGGGAGAGGGTCAGCCGAAAGGGATCGTTCCCGGGGACAGCCGCGAGGGTGTGGGACAGGAGCAGACTTCCTGCTTGCCGGATTGCTGGCAGCAGGGACCGACATTGATTTCAATGTGAAATGAGGCCATTGCTAATATTAAAGTTTTAAGCTGCCACGAATCTACGGCTTACCATGTCTGCGTGCAAGAGCAATTCCGTTGTCCTGACAGGGTTCTCGAAAGTGCTCTGCAAAACCCCAGACACTGAATGCGAAGGCCGAGAATTCGACCTTGTGCTGAGTGCGCATGTGATAGGTGCTGTGCATGGTCCTGTTCACAGAGAAAGACTATGTTCTTTGTTCACAAGTACATTTAGCTTTCTGAGGAATTCACTCCCTTTTTCCCATTCCCACAGCCCCATCTGCGACTGTCTCACAACCTAGCCTGTCATCACACTCCCAGAGGCTAGGGAGGATTAGGCATAAGAAGAAGAGGACACGGGAGGACATGTTCTCAGAGCTTATAGCCTGCTCCCGAGCCCAGGCAGCACAGCAGACCCAGTGGCGGGAAAACTTGACCCGAATGCACCAAGCAAACATGGATCGGGAGGAGAGGTGGCGTCAGGAAGACCAGCAGGCGACTCAAACCCTGCTTGGACTACTGAGGGAGCAAACGGACACGCTCCGGCGCCTTGTGGATGTTCTGCAGGAACGGAGGCAGGAGGACAGAGCCCCGCTGCAGTCCATCTCTAACCGCCCTCCCCCGCCACCAAGTCCCATACTCCCTTCACCCAAAGTGCACAGAAGGAGAGGCGGCAGAGTCCCTGCTAACTCTCACTCCACCCCTGCAGAGAGCTCGAGCAGCAGAAGGCTCTCATTCCCCAAAGTTTGACAAGTACTTTCCTTCCCGCCTGACACAAGCCCCCGTCCAAGTTTCACTTCCCAGTCCCATGTGTAGTTGATAATAAAAAATATGTTTCTGTTAACTACTGTTTCCATCATGTTCTTTTGGAGGAGGGGGGGAAAGGGGGTTGGTAATTGGACAGGACAGTCACCTTTGGCAGGGTACATAGTCGGGGGCAGGCACAGCAGCAAGGCACATACATAGTGCAGTGATGCAGTGACTACTTACCCTGGTTAGTCTGGGAGGTTCTTTTCATGTTATGTGGTGGGGGGTGGGTTGCTCTGTGACTTTGTGGCAGGGGAGGGCAGTTAGAGATCTTAAGCGGCGGTCCTTAGGCAGGATCACAGAGCCACACAGCAGGGGATCTGTAACCGTCCCCCCCCTGCCACAAAGTCACATAGACCCCCCATACACACAGTCCCTATCAGGAGGGGTGACAGGCTCCGTTGAAAGAACCATCCCACCGCAGCGGAGCCTGTCAGTCCTTGAGTTTAGAAGCTGCATTCGCGCGACTACACTACACCCGCTCCGCACCACAGTCTGCGTCCCAGTTTTTAAAAATTCCCGCGAAAACAGTATTAAAGAAAACGGTGTGCTTTAACAAAGTTGAACTATTTTTATTTTGAAACGTGTGTTGGAAGTGGGGTGAAGGCTTCTCTGTACACAAAATTAGAAAGTCACAGGTTACCCTGCTCACTCAGGAACTTTGCTTTCAAAGCCTCCCGGATGCACAGCGCTTCCCGCTGGTCTCTTCTAATCGCCCGGCTGTCTGGCTGTGAGTAATCAGCAGCCAGGCTAATTTCCTCAACCTCCCACCCCGCCATAAAGGTCTCCCCCTTGCTCTCACAGAGATTGTGGAGCACACAGCAAGCTGCTATAACAATGGGGATATTGGTTTCGCTGAGATCACAGCGAGTCAGCAAGCTTCTCCATCTCCCCTTGAGACGTCCAAAAGCACACTCCACCACCATTCTGCACTTGCTCAGCCGGTAGTTGAAGAGTTCTTTTTCAGTGTCCAGGGCACCTGTATAGGGCTTCATGAGCCAGGGCATTAGCGGGTAGGCTGGGTCCCCGAGGATGACTATAGGCATCTCCACATCCCCAACAGTTATTTTGTGGTCCGGGAAGTAAATACCTTGCTGCAGCCGTCTAAACAGACCAGAGTTCCTGAAAACACGAGCGTCATGAACCTTGCCCGGCCATCCCACGTAGATGTTGGTAAAACGTCCCCTGTGGTCCACCAGTGCTTGCAGCACCATGGAAAAGTAGCCCTTTCTGTTAATGTACTGGCTGGCCTGGTGGTCCGGTGCCAGGATAGGGATGTGAGTTCCATCTATGGCCCCACCGCAGTTTGGGAATCCCATCGCTGCGAAGCCATCTATGATCGCCTCCAAGTTTCCCAGGGTCACTACCTTTGGCAGCAGTACATCAACGATTGCCTTGGCTACTTGCATCACAACAACCCCCACGGTAGATTTGCCCACCCCAAACTGGCTCGCGACTGACCGGTAGCAGTCAGGCGTTGCAAGCTTCCAGAGGGCTATGGCCACTCGCTTCTGGACAGTCAGGGCTGGTCGCATCCGGGTGTCATTGCGCTTCAGGGCAGGGGACAGCAACTCACAAAGTTCAAGGAAAGTTCCCTTCCGCATGCGGAAGTTTCGCAGCCACTGTGATTCATCCCAGACCTGCAGCACTATGCGGTCCCACCACTCAGTGCTTGTTTCCCGGGCCCAGAATCGCCGTTCCACGGCATCAACATGACCCATTGCCACCGTGATGTCCTCGGCGCTGGGTCCCCTGCTTTCTGAGAGGTCTGTGCTACTCTCAGACTTCAGGCCATCACCGCGTTGACGTAGCCTCCTCGCCTGACTTTTCTGCATCTGCCTCAGGGCAACCTGTATGATAAGCTGCGAGGCGTTGAGAGCGGCCACAACTGCAGCGATGGTTGCAGCGGGCTCCATGCTCACAGTGCTGTGGCGTCCGCGCTGTCAATGACTTGAAAAGTGCGCGAAATGATTTCCCGCCGGCGCTTTCAGGGAGGGAGGGAGGGCGGGAGTGAGTGATGGATGGATGACGACAGTTACCCAAAAGCACCCTCGACACATTTTTTTACCCAGAAGGCATTGCTGGCTCGACCCAGAATTCCAATGGGCAGCGGGGACTGCGGGAACTGTGGGATAGCTGCCCACAGTGCACCGCTTCCAATGTCGACGCTTTCCCCGTTAGTGTGGACTCACAAAGTCGAATTACTGTCCTTAGTGTGGACACACACGTTCGACTTTGCAATATCGATTCCAAATATTCGATTTAAGTAAAATCGAACTACTCTCGTAGTGTAGACAAGGCCTGAAGTGTTTTTGTGGCAACAGATGAGCTTTCAAATACTGCAAGCAAATTCTAGAGGCCCTTTGAAAATTTTGCTCTAAATGATATCACTTGTATTGTCATAAATATAACTGGTGTCTGGTCCTGCTCCCATCCAAGCCAAGAGCAAAACTCTCATTGATTTCAGAGACAGTATTGTTATTTATATTGCAGGAGCAGAAGCAGCTAGAGATCCCCTACCTGAGATCAGGGAGGTGCTGTCCATATATATAGAGGGATAGTGCTTGCACCCAGGGGCGGCTCTATGTCTTTTGCCGCCCGAAGCACAGCAGTCAGGCGGCTTTTGGCAGCGTGCCTGCGGGCAGTCCGCTGGTCACGCCGATTCGGCGGCATTTCTGCGGGAGGTCTGCCGGTCCCGCAGCTTTGGCGTACCCGCTGCCGAATTGCCACCGAGTCCACAGGACCGGCGGACCTCCCGCAGGCATGCCGCCGAAGGCAGTCTGACTGCCGCCCTCACAGGGAGCAGCAGGCTGCCCCCCGTGGCTTGCCACCCCAGACATGCGCTTGCTGCTCTGGTACCTGGAGCTACCCTTGCTTGCACTCTGGAGAGTTCACAGTCAAAATAGACAAGACAGAGAGGAGAAAAAAAGAACTATCCCGTTACATAAAACAATCTCACTGTGCCTCAAATCCCTTATTTATCTAAGGTCACACAGAAAGTCTGTGGCCAAGCCAGGAATGGAATTCAGATCTCCTGAGTCCAAACCCAGAGCCTAACCTCAAGCCTATCCTTCCTCTTGTAGAGGTTGCTTTGTGTTGCTGACCAACTACATGGAGAGAGAGAGAGAGAAAAAAATCCTCTCAAGCCAAAAGGAAACTTTTCTCTTCTCTTCTGCCTGATCTCTCTCTATCCACATCCATCCATTTATAATGTGCTGATTTCTAAAGTATCTGAGTGCTCTCTTCCAAGAGGCACTCCTGGAAGAAGCACCTGGTGGTAAGTTGTGTGTGTTTTCCTCTATTCTTCTGTACAAATTGATCCCACTGCCTCAAGATCACCAAAATCCGTAAATCCGTCTCATTTTCACTCTTGTGGTGGACTAAATTTCTCTAGTCCAAACCTGGTTTAATGTTTCTTGTTCCTGGTGCATCTTTCTCTCTTCTTTTGGCTTTATTCTTCAGAATGCTCTCATCTCCTCTTAAATTTGCACTTCTGATGAGGCACACCCCTCCCCTTTAAAACTCTCAGTACCAGGACTTTATTCATGACATTGCTCTGCTCACAAGAGACAATGGAGTAAGCACCGTAAATGCTGAACTCACTGAGCTTGTCATGGTATTCTGGTTTCCCTGTAATTTCAACATCATCCTATGTTTTTGTAAATAGAGCCATTCATTTTTATGAATGAGAAATTAGGATGCATTTCCCACCTTTTTCATGTGGCTAATTCTCAATATAAGGTTGTTTCTACTAAAGGGGCACAGACAACAGAGGATTAATAAGGGCAGGGCTAATGAAACACTTACATACAGAACTGGTGCATAAGCTGGACATCTGTATGCTTTCTGCTGTGCAAGAATTCTGCAGCCCAAAACTTGTTTTATGAGTTGAACCTAAAGTTCTTCCCTGTGTTTTTCAGGTGCTAGTCTACTTATTTCTTCAAAGCTAGGCAATATCAGCCTTCTCTAGCTTTCATTTCATTTTATTTGGGCCAATTGAAATTTTATGATTATGATTATGAAGCAGTCTTACTGTTTGTTGAAGTTATATGCTGCACACAATGGACAGCACAGCAGTCAAGCATTTTGCCATCTTATTTAGGTCCTGATTCTGCTTATATTGACAAGGGGGCAGGGCTAACTCAGGTTGAACAGTGGTTTAAAAAGTCAGCTCCTAAACGACCAGAGGATCTAGCCTTTTTGCAAGGGACTTTAGAGAGGGAGTGTGAGAGGCAGATACACCGAACATACATACTGTAAACTTAGGCCAATAAATCCATCCCCCCAAAACAAGCAAACAAACCTTCAAGAGTAAAAATAATGCAGACAAAAGTCCCGCAGCAGAGTAGGGGCTCTCCAGTTTAGCACACTCAATGCAGCGTGTACAATTACCTGCCTTGTGGGCAGGTGGCGTATGTATGCATTCAGTGCAAGCAGCTCTTGGCCCTGAGAGATATGGTTCAGGCTGCTGAGGCCAGAGTGACTGAACTGGAGGAGCTAAGGGAGATAGAGGTACACAGAGGAGACTTTCAGGGACACAATAGAGCAGATCCCACTCCCTGTCTGACAGCCTCTATGCTGTTAAGGAGGCTGAAAGTCTCAGGGAAAGAGAGTATCAAGCTGGAGCACAGGGAAAGAATCGCATACTCAGGATTTTCCTTCCAGATGATGTCCTCGCATTGAGGACAACCCTTCTCGGGAGGGAACCCCAATTACTAGGAAAAGCCAGATAATAGTAATGGGAGATCTGATTAACAGAAATATAGACAACTGGGTTTGTGATGGCTGGGAGAACTACATGGTAAATTGCCTGCCAGATGGTTGCAGATCTGGGAAGAGCCAGTGATTATGATACATATAGGTACCAATGACATAGGGAAAGTAAGAGAGAGGTCCTGGTGGCCAAATGTATGCTGTTAGGTAAGAGATTAAAGTCCAGGACCTCCATAGAGGCATTCTCTGAAATGCTTCCAGTTCCACATGAAGGGCCAGTTAGACAGGCAGAACTGCTGGGTATCAAGGCATGGATGAGACAATTGTGTAGGGAGGAGGCATATAGGCTTATTGGGAACTGGGGAACCTTTTGGGAAAGGAGGAGCCTATAAGGATGGGCTCCCCCTAAACCAAAATGGAACCAGCTTGCTGGCACTTATCATTAAAAAGGTTGGAGAGGAGTTTTTAAACTTAGGGCTTGGGGAACCGACAGGTGTGGAGGAGCCCCCAGTTCAAGTGGAGACATCCCTTAGGGATGAATTTATTAAAGGGGGAACTCTATGTCCTAGTAAAGAGAATAGGAAATGAGTTGGTAAAGTACAGGTTGGAGTTAGTGAGGAACAGTCAAATGTAAAAAAAAATCCCATTTAAATAAAACACATTGTGACATTGCACCCTATATGATTTTATGAAAATATGCTAATGAGTGTGAATATAATGTAACTGGAATATGCTTCATGCAAAAGGTCTCTTGTAAGGTATCATTACAAAGCTTATAATTTACTGAGTGTGGTCATCCTATTTGTATGAATGTATCATTCTTGTATCTGAAACTAGAGATATGAAATATAACTCTGAGGACCTATTGTAATTATGCAAAGTGTGGGCCAGTAATGGTGGTTTGGAATCTTGATGACTCCCATTAACCAGGACAATTGTCGGTAGATGGCTCTGTTTTACTTGTAAGTCTTCCTATATACGTGTGTGCTGTCAAGTGGGTAATGAAGTCTTACAGTGACATGTGATCATGTCACCTGAATTGGAATCCATCTTTAACCTGGTGCTTTTCCATTGAGAAGGGGAGGGTGGGAACCCAGAGAGGGACAAAGGATTCCTGCCTTATGCAAAAGATTTATAAATGGGTGGAACAAAACAAATGGGGGCAATGACAAGAAATCCCCTAACTACCACCTGAGCTGGAACAAAGGCTGTACAAGGGGAAAGGATTGTGCCCAGCTAGGAAGGTGTCCAGTCTGTGATAGAAGCTTATTGAAACATCTGAGGGTGAGGTTTTATCTGTATTCAGTTTTCTTACTGTATTAGGCATAGACTTGCATGTTTTATTTTATTTTGCTTGGTAATTCACTTTGTTCTGTCTGTTACTACTTGGAACCACTTAAATCCTACTTTTTATATTTAATAAAATCATTTGTATTTATTAATTAACCTAGAGTATGTATTAATACCTGGGGGTGGGGGAGGCAAACAGCAGTGCATATCTCTCTATCAGTGTTATAGAGGGCGAACAATTTATGAGTTTACCCTGCATAAGCTTTATACAGGGTAAAACGGATTTATTTGGGGTTTGGACCCCATTGGGAGTTGGGCATCTGAGTGTTAGAGACAGGAACACTTCTTAAGCTGCTTTCAGTTAAGCTTGCAGTTTGTGTAACGTGGTTCAGACCTGGGTCTGTGTTTGTGGCCAGCAAGTGTGTCTGGCACAACCAGGCAGGGTTCTGGAGTCCCAAGCTGGCAAGGAAAGCAGGGGCAGTCTTAGCACATCAGTTGGCAGCCCCAAGGGGGTTTCTGTGATCCAACCCGTCACACACATGAAGGCAAACAATGGAATATTGACAATATATACAAGTGCTTATATCCAAATGTTAGAAGTCTAAATACTAAGATGGGTTAACTAGAGTGCCTGAAGACATTGATATCATAGGCATTGCTGAAACTTGATGGAATGAGGATAATCAATGGGTCATGATGATACCTGGGTACATAATACACCTCTACCGCGATATAACGCGACCCAATATAACACAAATTCAAATATAATGTGGTAAAGCAGTGCTCTGGGGGGGCAGGGCTGCGCACTCCGGCGGATCAAAGCAAGTTCGATATAACGCGGTTTCACCTATAACGCGGTAAGATTTTTTGGCTCCCGAGGACAGCGTTATATCGGGGTAGAAGTGTATATAGGAATGATAGAGTAGATTGCACTGGTGGAGGAGTGGCACTATCAGTTGAAATCCCCCATTATTATTGTATTTCTTGCCTTTGTAGCCTCTCTAATCTGCCTGAGCATTTCACAATCACTGTCACCATCCTGGTCACGTGGTCAGTAGTATATTCCTACTGCTATATTTTTATTGTTCAAGCATGGAATTTCTTTCCATAGCATCCATCCGTGGTACAGTTTGATTTAAGATTTTTGCTTTATTTGACTATGCTTTCTTTCACTATCTTCATATTTGACTGGGTACATGTCCCTTCAGGACAGGATGCAGAGATAACATTTTTAGACACCATTAATGACCGCTTCTTGGAGCAGCTGGTCCTGGAACCCACAAGAGGAGAGGCAATTCTTGATTCAGTCCTAAGTGGAGCACAGGATCTGGTCCAAGAGGTGAATATAGCTGAATCGCTTGGTAATAGTGACCATAATGCAATGAAATTTTGCATCCATGTGGGGTGTGTATTTGTGTGGACAGAAATGCCAGAGAAACCCACCACAATAGCATTTAACTACAAAAAGGGGAACTACACAACGATGAGGAAATGAGTTAAACAGAAATTAAAAGGAACAGTCACAGGGCTTAAATGCCTACAAACTTCACAGAAACTATTTAAAAACACCACCATAAAAGTTCAAATTAAATGTATAACCCAAATAATAATAAAAAGTCAGCAAGAGAACCAAAGAATGCAAGCCTGACTAAAAAGCCTAGTAAAAGAGGTGGCTAGAGGTAAAAAAAAAAAAAGCATCATTTGAAAATTGGAAATCAAATCCTAGTGAGGAAAATAGAAAGGAGCATAAACTCTGGCAAGTCAAGGGTAAACAAATAATAAGACAAGCCAAGAAAAAATTTGAAGAACACCTAGCTAAGGACACAAAAACTAAAAGCAATTTTTCTTAAGTACATCAGAAACAGGAAGCCTAGCAAACCGTCAGTGGAGCCACTGGATAATCAAGATGCTAAAGCAGTAGTCAAGGAAAACAAGGCAGTTGTGGAGAAAGCTAAATGAATTTTTTGTATTGGTCTTCAAGGATATGGTGGGGAGCCCCACACCTGAGGCATTATTTTTAGGTGACAAATCTGAGGAACTGTCCCAGATTGAGGTGTCAGTAGAAAACTTTGGAACTAACTGATCAATTAAACAGTAATAAGTCACCAGGACCAGATGGTATTCACCCAAGAGTTCTGAAGGAACTCATATATGAAATTGTAGAACTGCTAACTGTGCTATGTAACCTATTGCTTCAATCAGCCTCAGTTTCAGATGACTGGAGGGTAGCTGATGTAATGCCTATTTTTTTTTTAAAGGCCCTAGAGGCAATCCTGGCAATTATAGGCCAGCAAGCCTAACTTCAGAACCAGGCAAATTGGTTGAAACTATAATAAACAACAAACTTATCAAATACATAGATGAACACAGTCTGTTGAGGAAGAGACAACATGGTTTTTGTAAAGGGAAATCAAGTCTCACCAATCTATTAGAATTCTTTGAGCGAGTTAACAAGCAGTCAATATAGTGTACTCGGACTTTCGGAAAGCCTTTGACAAGGTCCTTCATCAAAGGCTCTTAAGCAAACTACGTAGTTGTGGGATAAGAGGGAAGGTCCTCTCATGCATCAGTAACTGGTTAAAAGATAGGAAGCAAAGGGTAGGAATAAATGGTCAGTTTTCACAATAGAGAGTTAAACAGCTCTCCTCACAAGGATCTGTACTGAGTCCTGTGCTGTTCAACACATCCATAAATGATATGGAAAAGGGTGTGAAGAGTAAGGTGGCAAAATTTGCAGATGATACAAAACTACTCTACATAGTTAAATTCAAAAATGACTGAAGAATTACAAAGGGATCTGACAAAACTGGGTGACAAAATGGCAGATGAAATAATAATGCACAATGGAAAAATAATCCTAACTATACATACAAAAAGATGGGGTCCAAATTAGCTGTTATCACTCAAGAAAGAGATCTTCGAGTCATTGTGGATAGTTTTCTGAAAACATACCTTCAGTGTGCAGTGGCAGTCAAAAACGCTAATAGAAAGGGATAGATAATAAAACAGAAAATATCAGAATATCACTTTGAAGAATCCATGGTATGCCCACACCTTGAATAATGTGTGCAATTCTGGTTGCCCCACCTCAAAAATGATATATTGGAATTGGAAAAGGTACAGAGAAAGGCAATGAAAATGATTAGTGGTATGGAACAGCTTCCATATGAGAAGAGATTGCAAAGACTGGGACTGTTCAGCTTGGAAAAAAGATGACTTAAGGGAAGGTTATAATAGAAGTCTATAAAATCATGACTGGTGTGGAGAAAGTGAATAGGGAAGTGTTATTTACTCCTTCACAGAACAAGAACCAGGGGTCACCTGATGAAATTAATAGCCAGCAGGTTTAAAACAAACAACAGGAAATACTTTACACAATGCACAGTCAACCCGTGACAGTTGTTGCCAGGGGATGTTGTGATGGTGGAAGTGTAACTAGGTTAAAAACAAAAGAATTAGATAAATTCATGGAGGACAGGTACATGAACCATATTAGTCAAGATGGTCAGGGATGCAATCCCGTGCTCCAGGTGTCCTTAAGCCTCCAACTGTCAGAAACTGGGACTGCACGACAGGGGATGGAGCACTCAACATTGCCCTGTTCTGTTCTTTCCTTCTGGAACATCTGGTACTGGCCAGTGTCAGAAAATAAGATATTGGCTAGATGGACCATTGGTCTGACCCAGTATGAGGCAAAACTATGTGGCAAAACTTCTATTGACTTAAAAGGTGCAGGATTGGGTGCAAGTTTTGATTTTTGCTTGGATTTTCATAAACTGATTTTTTAATGCAGGTTACATATATAGAGTCCAACTGTGCAATCTTTTCTTAGTCAATTAGTCCCATAGACTTCAGTGGGATATTTGAGTGAAGAAGGAATACAGCACTGCAGGATGAGGACCACAGTTAAATCGTAAGATTTGTGTTTATCTGGGAAAACTGAAAATGAACTTAGTTCACAAAACTCCTTCTGTTACACACAACAAAACTGAATCCTCTCCCTGCTCCAGCTTTAAATGCCACAATGAATTTTGTGGAGCACTAATTATCAGAAAAAAACATCTGGAGAAGAACAATTCACTGACACGGTGAACAACAAAAAAGAATTTCACTCCAGCTGCAACACTAATCTGTATAGAACACTAGAACTATTGCTGTTTATTTATTTGCTTGGCTTGTTGCTTTAATGACAGAGGGAAAAGTGCACAAAATTGTGCCTTGAAAATAACAAATCCAAACAAATGTCTGGCAAATTGTGTTACTAGAACGGGATACTGGAAATGTAAAATAAAGAAAAAATCTTTTACATTTAGGATTGTTTAACCATATAGGCTTTGATTAAACAAAGGGCTTACGTATATGCTTACATCCCATTGAAATCAATAGGACTTAAGCACATCCTTCAAGTTAAGCAAGGATTTAAAAGCTTTGCTGACTAGGGATGGGATTACTTGATATGCTTACAGTTAAGTATATGCTTAAATGCTTTCCTGAATCAGAACCATAGGCCCCTAGCCTCTAGGTTCTGACCACATCCTACAAGGAGCAAAGAGAGGCCTCAATCCCACGGAAGTGAATAGGAGTGGAGGCTGCACAGCACAACCCAGGAGATACTGAGCACTTTACAGACTTTGGTGCATAATTAGATCCAGAAAACCCAACCCAATTCAAACCCTTGCTACATTCTTTTGTCTTCTTAAAAAGGGAGTTTAAAAAATACCCCTTGTCAGGTGCCTAGTCCCATGCCGATGTCTGTAACTGTTTGGGGTAGTTCAAAATGAAGGAGAACTCAGTGGCAATTGCAGTTTAGCAGTGAACAATGAAGTTCAGAGGAAATCACTGGGGCAAATTCTCCCCACAGTTACACCCAGGCACCCCCAAATTCTGCACCCAGTTTCACACATGCATCTGCATTGCAGGTAACGGGATTGTCAGGATATAAATGCCATAGAAAATGTGGTCCCTTGGTAACTATGCCATCTAACCAGATATAGTCACACATTTCCTTTTGATTCTACACCTTCGAAAACATCTGCATTTTTATTTTAAAACACATTTTAAAAAGTCAAAGTATTTTTTCCTTGGACAAACTCGTGGCAGATGTTAGTCATGTTACTTGATGAATTACTGGAAGGTTGTCAGACACTATGGCAGTGGTCCCCAAACTGTTCAGCTCTGCGCCCCTCACCCCCTGCAGACAGGGGTAGTGGGACTGAGGCTGGGGGCAGGTCTGGGAACGGAGCTGTGGCCAGGTGCTGAGGCTGGGGGCGGGGCCAGTGCCAGGAGAGGGCTGGGTGTGGAGCCGTGGCCGGGCCCTGGTCGAGGACTGAGGCTGGGGGTAGGACTGGGCATGGGGCTTGGAGCTGGGGACATGGCCATAGCAGAGCAGAGCGGGGCTTGGTGGTGCTCCCTCCTCGCCCCCTGTGGGGGCTGGCCTGGGCCCCACTGTGCCCCCCCGGAATGTTCCTCTGCGCCTTCCCAGGGGGCACTTCCACAGTCTGGGGCCTCTGCACTATGGTGTCGAGTGCAGCAAAAGAACCTGTATAGAATAGGGTGTTCCTATTACCTTAAATCCCCACTTTGTCAGTATGTTGCTGAATACCCTGTTGGAAGGTGTTTAGCTATTACAGTGATGAGGGTAGTATAAGAAGAACCTGTGTATAATAGAATAGTAGTAATGAAAGTTATTATGCAAATGAGGACCTGATTGTCATTTATCCCAAGGCCTCTTTACGCGGCTTTGGCCATGAAACCTTATGTGTCCTCCTTCTTACTTGTTGAATGATATTCTCTAAGGGCTGTACTGTGACTTGGACTGCACAGCCAAACAGTGGAGTCAGCAGTAGTAGGGCCATCCCTTGTATCCCTGCATGGGCTACCATGCCTCTGGTCCAGGACTGTAGGAGTAAGTGGGGGAATGCTACTCCCAACCCCAAAGCACAGGGGGTGGGTGGAACATTGGCTCTGGCCCCCCAATGCACTAGCCAATGCAGCTGTTGGGTGTGTGTCCTAATTTTCTGCTGGCAGCAAATTACTGCACACATACACCAAGGAGCAAGACAGAAGCAGAGAGAGAATTATTCCTGAGAATCATTGAATTGTGTGTCTGAGCCACAGTGCCTTCCTGGGCCGCTCTTTGTATGTGTGTGGGTGGGGGGGAAGAGGAGGGTGTATTGAAACTTCTGGACTCAGCTATTGCTTAGCTCTGTTCTCAAAGGCACAGTCCAACTCGGCCTGTTTAAAGATTTAATTTTCAAGACATAGTACAACCAACCAGCTAAGCGTCGGCCGTATCAGCTTTAATGTCTACAGAATCCAAAAGAGGAGTCAAGACTTTAGACCGCCTGTGAGTGATACAGTCTGAAGTATCTATGAAATTAGCAGCTGGGAGATAAAAATGTCAGGGAATGGGGGCGTGGGGGAAAGAGCCAGACCTTACAAAAGCATTAGGAAAAAAAATATCATTATGAATGCTCAATTTAATCTGAATATTGTTTAAAATGCATGGGTGGAGGCAACAGCATGCAAGGAACATCTGTTCCCATTGAATCCCATCCCTTTTGTTTTAGCAGCAGCATAAATTTAAATAGACATGGGGGTTTTTTAGCTTAGATGTTTTTTCTGATTTACCTATCTTTATTTATAGTGTGACTAACATCATTCGGGGTTGTAACCTTGATTTATAATATTGTAAATGCTGATGTGATATTTTGTTTGTATAAAAGCTAGATAGTTGAGTTGCACACTTGAGTTGTTCTGTTGCTGTGAGGAGTAGCAGATGTTAAACTGTTTTCATTTCCACTCCTCGGTGGACAATAAGTGATGTCTGATCACACCTCTGCTTTGCAATGAGGTGGCCCAGTATTCTAAGTGGGGGGTCTAGCCAGAACAAAGTACAGTACAGAGTCAGCAGAATATCTCCTATGGCTTTATACTGTTTTAACTACAGCATAGATCCCAACAATTTGCACATTGTTTAGACCCTTTTAAAGATTTCCACTAGGGAGAGTTCTGTTGCCAAGGCTCCTTGTGTGATTTTCAAGCAATATCTCTCTTTTCCAGGGTTTACTCCTGGAAGACCCTAAAGGCTCTGGTGAGTCAGCGCCTGTGCACTGGGAACTGAGAGAACTCAGGAGAACTGGTTGGGAAACAACTTTTTCCCTCATTGAAAATGTTTGGTGTAAATGGAAAAAATGCTCATTTTCATCAAAGATTTTCCACAAAAAAATTGTTGACAACAACTCCCCACCCCCATTTTTACTAGAGTCAACCAACTCTAGTGCTCAGTGTTTCTGAATTTTTGTAGCCAATATATAGCATGTACTGTGTGCCACAGAAATATAATTCATTACTCTCGATTTATCCCCAAACTAAATCCAAACTTGTTTATATTGTTGGTCTCTATCAATTCTCTTTCTATATACTGAGCCAGATCCCCACCTGTTTTAAATCTGATTCACACCAGATGAAAAACTAATCCATTGTCATGACTGAATCATATTGATCCCACATAGGCTAGTCTAGGGCTAATCTACAATGTGCATTAGTCCACACTAGAGTGGTGTAAATTCAGGTGGGTACTAGGTGTTATGCAGTAACTGACCTGTGGTGCACACTAAAAGTTCCCTAATGTGCATTAATGCAGTCCCATTTCATACAGGGCTACATTAATGTGCATGTAGTGAGGTGGCCTGGCTCCCAGCCGCCCCAGAGAGGGATGAGCCCCTCTGGTTGCCAAAGTGGGCGGAGCCACTGGAGCCTGCGCCCACCCCCCAAAGGTCAAAGCACAGAACCGGAAGTATAAAAGCCGCATCCCAGGTCTCAGAAGCTGCCTGGCTGCCAGAGAAGCCAGATGCTGGGGGCCTAGCTCCCACTGGGGAGACTCCTGCAGCCTGTGACCGACTCGAGGACTGGCCATACCAGTCAAGGCCTGATGACGACCAGACCCCGGAGAAGCTGTCCACCCTACGGAGAGAAGTGACCCAAAGGAGCTGCCAAGCCTACTGCTCGCCGAGTACCCTGAGGAGCCCATGGTCCTTGATTCCCTGGAGGACACTGACCAGATGCATGTACCGCTAGAGGGGGAGGTAGGAAGCAGCCCGGGGGCAGCCGACCCTAGTCTGGCTGCTGCACACCCAAAGCCGATGTCAGTGTGTTGTGGCCAGGATCCCCACTGACATAGCAGCAGGCTGCCTGCTGCTGTTAGGGCCCTGGGCTGGGACGCAGTGGAGTGGGCGGGCCTGCATCCCCCCTGCCACCCCACTTACAGGTAGCAGTCCCCCCCTTGCCCCAGATGCTTAGAACCAAGAGTCTGGGTTTTTGATACTGAACTAGTTTGCTCAGCCCCTGCATGAGGGCCTGAGCTCCAGACTGTGTGTTGCCCCGCCCTGACCCAGGGCCTGGGCTTATTCCTGAACTATTTGCTCAGCCCCTGCCTGAGGGTCTGAGCCCCTGTTTGTTTGCTGCCCCGCCCTGACCCAGGGCCTGGGCCTGATATTGAACTATTTTGCTCAGCCCCTGCCTGAGGGCCTGAGCTCCAGATTGTGTATTGCCCCGCCCTGGCCTGGGGTCTGATATTGAACTATTTGCTCAGCCCCTGCCTGAGGCCTGAGCGCTAGACTGCTTGTTTACCTCCCCGCCCTGACCCAGGGCCCGGGCTTGTTCTGGAACTATTTGCTCAGCCCCTGCCTAAGGGCCTGAGCCCTTGACTATTTCCTGTCTCACCCGGCTAGTTCCCTGACTCAGCGGACCTCAGTAGTGAGGCGGCCTGGCTCCCAGCTGCCCCAGAGGGGGGCGACCCTAACAAAACCCCTCTACAGTGCATTAGGGAACTTCTAGCGCACACTGGCACAGTCCACACAGGCCAGTTAGTGTGCGACTCTCTAGAGCACACTAGAATTTCCATCCTTCTGGATGGAAGGCAGACAAGCCTCGAACTGATCAAGAAGGAGCACCATTTAAAACTGGTGGCAATGTCACTGGCTCAAGGGAATTACTCTTGATTTACACAGTATAACTGAGAGCAGAATCAAGCCTTGAGTCACCATCCATCTCTCTTGCTGCTCCTGTTTTTAGAGCAGACCTGCCTCCTTTGCTTGCACCTAGATCGGAGTGGTTCTTTTTTGGCCTTTTTACCATTTTAAAATAGATAGCCTTTGGTCTCTTCAGGAGAGCAGAAAGGACCAGGATGTTATGATAGGGAAATCATCTTAAACCAACAGGTCAGCAGAATATTTTTAGGTACTAGTTCTATTAAAAGTATAGCAGGCCAGAAAGACTAGGTTTTCCTCAGCTGGATAACAGAATACAAGTAAGCATAATTCTGCAGCCTTATTTGGCTCCAGAAAAACTGCATGTGTCATGTAGATATAAAAATAGAGGTTCCAAGGAAGCTAGTTTAATGTATTACATCCACCGGAACAAAAAAAATCCCGTGAAGAATGATTGTATTCAAATCCCTGAACTATATGCATTGTCTTACAATTGAGATGTATTTTTTACAGACATGGCTACTTTAAATGACTCCATTTCTTTAATTCATCTTCAGACACAGGTATGCATAGCCTAATGAGACATGCAAGGAAGATGAAGCCATGTCCCTCGGATCCTCAGAAGACACGCCCCCAAAGCAATCCATCAGCTGAGAAACATCTGAAAAAGGGTGGTTTTCCTCAGAGCCATGGCTAATGAAAATGTGTGGCTTTCAAAGGAGGCAAACCTTATTATTATTAAAGAAAGAATGCAATCCACACAAGATTTTGAGGTCTGGCATTTGTTACTTGAAATATTTCATGTGGTTCAGCCCTGTAGCTATTAAAATACTTGTTGCACCTGCCAGTCAGCAAGTAATCCTGTGGTTGAAGGTGCTGTGTTTGCATCTTCTTTTTCCTCCCATACTGTTCACTGAGCTCTCTGCACTTCTCAAAGGTCATTCATCTTCTTACTCTGACCTCAGAATATGATACAGAAGGAGCCATCTCAAACTGACAGGTTTCATTTATACTCTTGGACCTGATCCAACCCATGGAAGTCAGTGTCTTTCCACTGACTACAATGGATGTTGGATCAGACCATTAATAGTTTAATGTTGGTTATTTTTTGTCCTCGATATTCCCATGATGGGGCCTTGATATGTAAAAGAATTAGAGTGAAATACAAACCTGTGCAGGAGACCAGCACAAAGCCCTATTTTGAGGACTTAAGTGATGCATGCGCCTTCTGCTGCTCCTCTGCAGATGGGTCATTTCCACTCTTGTAGCTTAACTTGTGCCACATGAGCATGCATCTTTTTTTCCCAGTTTTCCTTGTCAGTCTACTTCCAAAATGCCAAACAACCCAAACAACCAAACTGCAAAACAAAAGAAGAGCTAAACATTTAGAACTCCAAATTTCCTGTACTTCCAATTAAATGTCTCTATATCACACCACAAGCCCCGATTGTCGTTTCTAGCAATGGCGACTGATGGAGCTTTCTCCTTAATTCTTATGGTCCCCTGACTTCAGTGGAATTAATCTAGATGGACATCAATGTAAGTGAGAGCTGAATTTGGCCATCTGAGAAACCACGAGAAGAGTCCAGTGCTTAATTTGTCATGAAAGAGGTGCTGGGGTTCAAGCAATTATTTTACATTCAGAACTGATGCAGCAAGCCAAGCCAGGGCTATGAACCGCCAAGCCTAAAGATGGCAGGGCTCAACCCTGGCATTCCCTGGCACAGATTAAGCACTGGAAGAGCCACATCATCTGAAGAATTTGTATTGTTCCTAGTGTCCCCTCATTGTAACCCCCTCGCCCCCTTGTATCTTAATAACACCGCAGCCCAATCAGCTCACATAACCTGTCAGCAAAGCTAAAGAGAAACCTAATAGATTATGAACCCCAGTCTTTTTTGGTATGTGCCTTGGCTTAAAAAAAGAGGAGTAGATCCTGCTGCCACTATGACCATATTCAGCTGTCATTTACACCCACCCATATCCACCCACGCTAGTCACTTCAGTGGAGTTACGCCACGTTTTCACAGGTGTAACTTGGCAGAATTTGCCCACTGAAGTCAATGGAAACTTTGCCATGTCCATTGCCTGCAACTGGAGCAGAGTCATTTTTTTCTAGGTTTGGCTAAAATTTACAATCAGTCTCTATTTTATATTTTTAGGGTCAGGGGAATAAGAGGCCAAGAGAGGGGAAGGAATGGAAGGAAGCATCACAGAAAGCTAAGATAGAGAGTTTGAAAGCAACATCTTGATACGCTTCCACAATAAAAACAAAACATGTCTCCAGCAGACGGTTGGCTGCCTAAAGTCAAACTAGAAGACTTGCATATTTATCCCTAGGAAAAATGTCATGGGGAAGATGTTAATGATTTTTTAACGATGCTTTCTTTTACAGGAAACAATTTTACAAGTATTCTTTACTTCCAGAGCAACTATTGACCATTTAATGACATGGTGAGTATCATGCATTGGCATAATATGTATGTGGTAAGTACTATATAATCACCAAGTAAATTCATCATTATTTTTGCCTTAAAAACCTGCATACGTGTTAAATGATATTTTTGGGCCTGCTGTGTGTAATTACTAAGCACTGTATTCAGCAGAAGCATGTAATTATGATGCAGTTGCACTAGGAGTATTTAGTTACTCTTTATGGTCCAAATTCTGCTCTTGGATCCTTGTTATGCCAAGAGCCAACCAAATTCAGCAAAGGAGCCATGGCCCCTCCAGATGACACTTCATCTTCTCCAGTCTTCACCTTTCCTGAGAGCAGGATGCTGAACCATTGTGTCCAGTTTCTGGTGTTCATATTTTAAAAAGGATATTGAAAAAAATCGGAGCGAGTGCATAAAAGAGCCACAAACATGATTTAAGGGTGGAACATATGCCTTATGGGGAGAGACTGAAGACGCTCAATCTGCTTAGTTTATCAGAAAGAATAGCAATAGGTGACTTGATTACAGTGTGTAAGGACCTTCATGGGGAGAAAACAGCAGGTACTAAATGGCTCTTTAATCTAGTGGGGACAGGCATAATAAGAATCAATAGCTGGAAATTACAGTCAGACAAAGTCAAATGGAAAACATGGCACACATTTTTAACAGTAACCATTGGAACAAATTACTGAGAGAAAAGATAGATTCTCCATCTCTTGATGTCTCCTGATCAAGATTGGATGCCCTTCTGGAAGATAGACTTTAGCCCAACACAAATTATTGGGCACAAGGGAAACTGAGTGAAATTCTATGGCCTGTGATCTACAACAGGTCAGACTAGATGATCTAAGGTCCCTTTCTGGCTTTCAACTCTCTGAATCTATGAGCAGTTGGGAATCCGTATTTATAGGAATGGAAAGTTAGCTGCATCTGACAGTGGGGTTTCTTTGGGCCAGATTGTGCTCTGTATCACACAGGTGTAATAGATTCATTGAGTTTAAGGCCAAGCTGATTCTAGGGTAATTGTCTAGGGCAGGGGTCGGCAACGTTCAGCATGCGGCTCGCCAGGGTAAGCACCCTAGCGGGCCGGGCCAGTTTATTTACCTGCTGACGGGGCATGTTCGGCCAATCGCGGCCCCCACTCGCCGCGGTTTGCCATCCCGGGCCAATGGGGGCGGTGGGAAGCTGCGGCCAGCACATCCCTCGCCCGCGCCGCTTCCCGCCGCCCCCATTGGCCTGGGACGGCGAACCGCGGCCAGTGGGGGCCACGATTGGCCGAACCTGCCCCATCAGCAGGTAAATAAACTGGCCCGGCCCACCAGGGTGCTTACCCTGGCGAGCCGCGTGCCAAACGTTGCCGACCCCTGGTCTAGGGTCTGTTGTCATCCATGGACTTATTCTGGTTTTATACAGGTCTGACTGAGATCAAAATCTGGCACCTTATAGTCCACATTCCAAGTGGCCTTTCTGAGGGTGCTCAGAAGGTGCAGGAAGCCCTGCACAACAGCCACCTCTGTACACTAGGGAGCACAGGCACTGCTCACTTCTGCTCCCCCTGGGATGCAAGACACTGGGAGAGAGGCGAGAGGGGCAGGGAAAGATGAGGAGGAGAGGAGATCATATAGCACACCCCCTGCCCCTTCTGCAGTGGCTGGAGGAAGGCTGGTGCACTATGGAACTGCTCACCTCACTGCACCAAGCAGAGGCCCAAAAGAGATTGTGTCTGCCTGAGGCATAACTTCCCCAATGCTCCTCATTCCTCATGATGGCAATGGCATAAGTGCCACAGTCTATCTAATCTATGCATGGCTTGTAACGCGACAGCAGCACAGCTGCCCTGCTGTAGCGCTTCAGTCTAGACACTACTTTCCCCCACTGGAGGGGTTCTCCCGTCAGCATAAGTAATCCACCTCTCCGAGAGACGGAAGAATTCTTCTATCAACCTAGCTTTGTCTATGCTGGGGGTTTGGTCAGCTTAACTATGTTGCTCAAGGGTGTGGATTTTTCACACTCCTGAGTGAAGTAGCTGGATCGACTTAACTTGTTAGTGTGGACCAGACCAAAATTTCAGGGTGCCTATAGGGAAGAAGGTAGAGGCAATTTCTGGGCTGAATGTCTGAGTGAATTACTTGGGAATATTATTTGACACAGGCCCTATGATTGCTGCCATTATTTATAGCAAAACAGGGGTAGAGGCAGACCAAAGAGCCAGGATTGGATAGGATATTTGGATATTCTTGAATTTCTAGAGTACACTTTGAGTGGTGAACCAGAAAAATATTTTGCTAGAATCACCCCTGTTCTGTAAAGTCATCATCTTCTACCAGTTGCAAAGCTCTAATGACCTGTTAACCCCTTCCAGTGGGAAAAGGAATCATTATAATTACAAGAATCAGAATCAGTGGTCATCCATCTAATAACTCCAGACCTGTGGGACTGAACTTTGCTGTTCTTTATTTAGCAAGGCTCCGGGAGCCTCTTTCCACAGCGGATCTACAGCACTGAGTGATTATTTTGTTTCTTCCTGTCTGGGCTCATCAGGGAGTTCTCCTCAGCACATCCGGATTCCCCTTATTGTGATGGGCATAACATTTGATTGAAGTTAACCTGGTTTATTTTGGTTTTTTTCCTATTGTGAATAATTGGCCAGTTGCCACTACATGAGGAAAATCAGAATCACTTATCTGTTTAGCTGGTGAGCCTAACTCTCTGGCTAAGTGTTTTTCCACAGGACTATAACTTGCCCTTGTTTACATCAATGTCCATCAGTATTGACGGGCTGGTATCCAGTTTTGTGAGTTAGCATTTTTGGTGGCACCTACTAGGACATATCCTGGCAGCTTCCTTAATACTGTTTTGCCAAGTGCCTGATGTTTGGGTTTCTGATTCCTTTCGTAGATGTGGCTGCGCTGCATTGTTAGAACTTGATGTTCTCTGTGTCGCTACATAGCTGGCTCTGGGTCACTGCAATTCAGTGTTTGTCTGGCTTCCTCAGTCTGAAGCCCTTTATCTGAGGAAACAATTACCTACTTTTCCTCCCTCCTCCCATTTATATTCTGTTGTCTAGGGATCTCTGAGGGAATTTTAATTAGGCCAGATCCAGTTCTACTTTAAATGTATGCTATACGACCTTGGGAGAGAAGGTCACTTTTTTTTGCATGATCCCACCAACAAACCAGAGATTTGTAACAATGTTAACTGATTCTTGCCTGTCAAAAGTCTTCTGTATAAACATTATCAATGTCAATAATGTATCAGTGCTAAACCGCCCATATTAGTTATTTCATTTGGAAATGTGTTGCCAGGTTGAACCAGAATGTGACACTTGTCTTCACTACTGGGGTAAATCGACCTAAGTTACGCTACTCCAGCTACATGAATAACGCAGCTGGAGTTGACATAGTTTAGGTCAACTTACCCCACTGCACTGCTTTGATGGGAGACGCTCGCCAGTCGACTTCCCTTACTCCTTTCGGGGAGCACTGGGGTGACTGGAGAGCGCCGTGCGGTCGATTTAGTGGGTCTTCACTAGGCCCGCTAAATCGACACCTGCTGCATCAATTGCTACAGCATCTATCTCCCCGGTAGTGAAGACAAATCCTTAGTAAACCTGCAACTAGTGACAAGAGGCACCGCGGCTCCTGCAGGCTAAATTGCTTTGCATTTTCCTCAGTTCCCTTAGTCACGTAGCCTTGATTCGGGATAATGCCATCAAGTATTTCCATTGATGTTAGATAGCATTAAGAGATTAAGTGAAAAACATCGCCACATTGAGTATAATCTTCCTGAAAAATTCAAGATTAAACATGGTCTGTTTTCTGGGCTGGTTTATAAAATGTCATTAATACCAGATTAGTTTAGGATGCTATTTAGTACATCTAGAATAGATAACACAGGGCATGATTTCCTTCTCCTACTGGGGGAGTCAGGAATAACACTGTTTGGCAATAGCTCAATTCAGGAGTGATGTAAGTAAGAGCAGAATTAGGCCAGAATCTTTATTCATGAGAAAATAGAAATAACTGAAATGCATGAAATATTTGCAAATATTTGGAGGCAATATTACTCAAGGGACTGATAATGGTGACAAATGGGCCTTATGTTGCGATTTATAGTGGTCCATGGTGGGTGTTAAATGCCACCGTTTTAGTTTGGTAGCATATTACAGACACGTTGCATTCACTTTGCCCAGGTCTCAATGACCACGAGGGCCCAGGCAGATGAGAATCAGGCCCTAGGGTGAATCTGGTTAGTAGTGACTGAAAGTCAGTATTACCTGACAGCTCAGATACCTGAGGAAACACACTTTGGCCATAATGTGAGTTGAAAAGACAGTTCAGAGGAGATTTGAGGCAGCTGCAACTGGAGAAGTAGAGTCAAACGTAACCATACCACAAAAAGCAGAATAGGGGAGTGCCAAAGGCTGGAGGAAAACTGAGCACAAAAGAATGTTGAAAGGCAAAGGCACAAAGCTAGAGAGAGGGCTATGGGTGTTCAGGAGGGCCTTGAAGATCAAGAGGGAGGCTCCATTGGAGCACAGAAAACTGTAGTCAGAGAAGCATGGTAAGGTCCCTGTGGCCTGGAGAGCATAAGAAAATATCCGTGTAAAGTGCAGAGCTGTGAGTGACTCTTGCCAACTTTTGTCTTTTTTCTCTTCTCAAAATAGATACTTGTTAGAACAAGTTTCTTGCCAGGATGTCACAATCGAGGCATTTGCTTCAGCTCCTGGCTGCGATTCCTCCAGCTCAATATGTCGGGTAAATCCTCAATTTCCCTCCCCCCAGTCTATGTAGCAGAAAACTCAAGTCAGCTCTGCACTACAAAATACCAAACTTTGACTCACTCCCTCTTTAGAAACTTTTCTTGGTGCCCCCTTTGTGCAATGATCCTCCCTGCTGGTGTCAACAGAGAATTAACATCCATTCAACACATTAGTTATGAACTTATAAGTGGATACTGTTTGGGGTGCAGGTTTTTTTATGCCCATCCTAAAATGGTGCAGCTCCTCCAGGCCCTGTGCTGATCTGCAGAGGATCTGAATGCATTACAGTACTACCTAGAGAGCTTTACCTCACTGCTTTTAGCTCGAGGTCCCTGGTTTAATGCCCAGTGTCTCAGCCAAGATGGCAGCCATCATACTACTAGCATCTGACATTAAAAATCTACAGGCCCCCACTCTAGTATGTAACACTGTTAATGTCCCAGGGGGAAATTGTCTAGTAGTAAAGCAGGCTACAGTGCTGTATAATAGCTTGGAAGTGAATCCGAATCTAACTGTACTCTCCTGTTGTTATTTAGCTCCATGTTTCAGCTCTTTACATTTGTGAGCTACTGCAGTAACTCTTCCTTCTGGGAGTGGTGGCACAGCAGGACAGCATCTCTTTAGCTAAACTGTCATGTGTATGTGCCATAAGGACCGGGGTGTTCGTTTTGTGATAGCAAACTGCAGACAGGCTTGACAAAAATAAATAGAAACCTTAGTTATCCATATGGATAAGACTGTATTGAAGGAGAAGGAGGAAAACAACTGAAAAGGGGCAAATAAACCTCTGTGAAGTCAGGCCCTCATTCAGCATTCTCAGACTTCAACAAGACTAGTCAAGTGCTTAAATTTAGACACATGCTTAGTACCTTACTGAATTAAGGCCTCAAATTGAAAAGCTTCCAGCCAAATCAGTATACAGATACCACATCTTAAGGTGAAATTCCTCTGGGTACAGCAACATGTAGGTCTTAAATGGAATTTAGCTGGTGCACAGGACAAGTGAGTAGGAGGCATTATAAACACAAAACTGCATTGGATCTCTTATATATTAAATATGCCAAATTTGTTAAGTGGTCTCTATTAAAAAGTCAGTATTTACCTGAACAGCCATCTGTGACACCATGGTTATTCCCTATACCAAATCTAGGGAGATACTGCCATAACTTGGAAACCATTGTGTAATAACCTAGGGGTGAATGCTGATGCCTTAATGGGGCCAATTCATGTATTGCAATGCTTCCTATTTTGGCAATACTTTATTAAAGGTATTTCTGCTCCAGTGAAATTCTACCAAAGGCAAAGCAGAGAATCCCTTTGCTAAAACAATTTTTGTTCCCACCCAAAATAATTACATTATTATTAATAACAATCATGTTTATTACAGTCGTGCCTGAGGGCCAACCAAAAAATGGGGCCCCACTGTGCTAGGTACTGTACAAACACAGAATAGTAGACAGTCCCTGCCTTGAAGAGCTACTGTCTAAACTGGTGAGACAGATGCGGGGAGAGAGGGGGAGGGTAGAACACACAGACAGAGTGAACAGTGTGATGGCAGTAAATGTCTTGTTAGTTTCATGATTTTTTGGAGGGTGGGTGGGTTTTTGTTTAGGAAGGCATCAGCTCATGGAAAGAAAAGGGAAGGCAATGAAGGTGTGGAGGGCAGGGGTGGGGAGAAGAGGAGCAGTAGTAGAGTGAATCTGAGACGTCAAGACTGCAAGGGAGGTGATGGGAAGGGTTGGAGCAAACAGCCAATCAGCACAAGGCAGAGAAAGTCCAGATATGACCCCAGATGGTCACTTATGGTGGAATCTATTAAGAGACTTAGGCACTGCGATGCTCAGCATTGCAACGCCTAACTTCTAGGTGCCTAGAAAAATCATAGAATCATAGAATATCAGGGTTGGAAGGGACCTCAGGAGGTCATCTAGTCCAACCCCCTGCTCAAAGCAGGACCTAATCCCAACTAAATCATCCCAGCCAGGGCTTTGTCAAGCCTGACCTTAAAAACCTCTAAGGAAGGAGATTCCACCACCTCCCTAGGTAACCCATTCCAGTGCTTCACCATCCTCCTAGTGAAAAAGTTTTTCCTAATATCCAACCTAAACCTCCCCCACTGCAACTTGAGACCATTACTCCTTGTTTTGTCATCTGCTACCACTGAGAACAGTCTAGATCCATCCTCTTTGGAACCCCCTTTTAGGTAGTTGAAAGCAGCTATCAAATCCCGCCTCATTCTTCTCTTCTGCAGACTAAATAATCCCAGTTCCCTCAGCCTCTCCTCATAAGTCATGTGCTCCAGCCCCCTAATCATTTTTGTTGCCCTCTGCTGGATTCTTTCAAATTTTTCCACATCCTTCTTGTAGTGTGGGGCCCAAAACTGGACACAGTACTCCAGATGAGGCCTCACCAATGCCGAATAGAAGAGAATGATCACGTCCCTTGATCTGCTAGCAACGTTCCTATTTATACAGCCCAAAATGCCATTAGCCTTCTTTGCAACAAGGGCAAACTGTTGACTTATATCCAGCTTCTCGTGCACTGTAACCCCAAGGTCCTTTTCTACAGAACTGCTGCCTAGCCACTCAGTCCCTAGTCTGTAGCAGTGCATGGGATTCTTCCGTCCTAAGTGCAGGACTCTGCACTTGTCCTTGTTGAACCTCATCAGATTTCTTTTGGCCCAATTCTCTAATTTGTCTGGGTCCCTCGGTATCCTATCCCTACCCTCCAGCGTATCTACCACTCCTCCCAGTTTAGTGTCATCTTCAAACTTGCTCAGAGTGCATTCCACGCTATCGTCCAGATCATTAATGAAGATATTGAACAAAATTGGCTCCAGGACCGACCCTTGGGGCACTCCGCTTGATACCGGCTGCCAACTAGACATGGAGCCATTGATCACTACCCGTTGAGCCCGATGATCTAGCCAGCTTTCTATCCACCTTATAGTCCATTCATCCAGCCCATACTTCTTTAACTCGCTGGCAAGAATACTGTGGGAGACTGTATCAAAAGCTTTGCTAAAGTCAAGGATAAACACATCCACTGCTTTCCCCTCATCCACAGAGCCAGTTATCTCCTCATAGAAGGCAATTAGGTTAGTCAGGCATGACTTGCCCTTGGTGAATCTATGCTGACTGTTCCTGATCACTTTCCTCTGCTCAAAGTGCTTCAAAATTGATTCCTTGAGGACCCGCTCCATGATTTTTCCAGGGACTGAGGTGAGGCTGACTGGCCTGTAGTTCTCCGGATCCTCCTCCTTCCCTTTTTAAAAGATGGGCACTACATTAGCCTTTTTCCAGTCATCCGGGACCTCCCCCGATCGCCATGAGTTTTCAAAGATAATGGCCAACGGCTCTGCATAGAAACACTGTGATCCACAAAGCTTGAGTAAAGTGCCTAGTCTCCCTATACAATGAATGGGAAGAGATAGGTGCCCTAAAACATGATCCACAAAAGCCAGAGTGCTAGGCAGGGAGCCACCTAAGCTAGCCCAGGGGAGATGCCAATGTGCTAAGCCCTGCCCCTTTCTCAGAGATGGGCACCTAAGTTCAGGCAGCAGGGAGGCACCTAGCTCCACTAGTGATCCATGGACAGGAACCTCTCGTCTGGCTTAGGCGCCTACATCGTTTCTGGTGGGTGTGAGTTAAGCACCTGCCTCACTCCACACAAAATGGCCAGAGGAGGAAGTGGTGTTACTGCCCACCTCATAGCTTTTAGCCCAGTGGTTAGAGCACTCACCTGGGATGTCAGTGACCCAGGTTCAGTTCTCCCCTCTCTGCCAGAAGGATTTGAACAGGAGTTTCCCACCTCCCAGCAGAGTGCTGTAACCACTGAGCTCTGGGCTATTCTGAGGTGGGCTCCCTCAGTCTCTCCTGTTGAAGCTGTTCCACTGTGGCTCAACACTTAAACAATCAATGGGTCCAGAAAAAAGGGCATGGGAATGACTCTGTAGTCCAGTGGTTAGGGCACTCACTTGGGAGGTGGGTGACCCCTGGGCCCATCCTCCTACTCCAATCACAGGGGAACAGCTTCCACAGGTGAGATGGTGGGAGCCCTACAGCAGAACAGCTCAGTGGTTAGAGCACTCTCCTGAGAGGTAGGAGACCCTTGTTCACATCCTTTCTCCCCCTCAGGCTGAAAAGGGGGGGAACTGAACCTGTGTTGCCCACCACCCAGCTAAGCACTTTAACCACTGTAGGAGAAGAAATAAGAGTGGCGTCATCACCGTGCTTTCAAATGGGGCCCAACCCAGTCAGCATGCTCAGCAGGTGCCTACTGGATCGGGTCCTGTGGGCAAGTTAGGCGGCTGAATGCCTGTCTTCCCCCGGTTTGTGGATTGCTCTGAGGCCTACATGGGAGTCAGGCATCTGGATGGCTAGAGTGAGGCAATAGTGCACATGCTCAGAGGCGGATACCTAGGGAACTCTTACTTCGAAAAACATAGGAGGCCAAGTGAGTTCAGGTGCCTCCTGGGTTCAATGGGATTTTTGTGGATCACAGTGGAGGACATAGGTACCTACAGCTGGGTTTAGATGCCTAAGTAGCTTTGTGGATTATTTATTATTTGTATTAAGGTAGCGCCCAGAAGGCCCAACCCATTGCTCGAGGGTCCGCTCTGGAGAGCTTACAATTTAAATCAGCAAGACAGACAAAGGGGGAGGGAGCAGGAAGTATTATTATCATCCCTGTGTAACAAATGGTGAGCTGAGGCACAGAGAGATTAAGTGACTTGCCCAAAATCATATAGAAATCTGTGGCTGAGCCAGGAATTGAAGCTGGAGTCCCACTCCAAATCCTTACCCATGACACCACCCTTCCTCTTGAACAACTTTTACCTCAGCTGTGTAAATAACAGAACACCGCCAACCTGGTGGGCAAATGCTCCCTTGTGACTAGAACATACTCCATAGCCATTTGGCTAACCTCGAACGTGCAGTAATAACTCCTTTGCGTGTGCATGCACAAAATTCACACACACACACACACACACACACACACACACACACACACACACACACACACACACGCCAAGCCTGCCTTGTCACCATGGAGGGTGTTTGGCAAGGCCACCGTCAGCACTTACACCAGAGAAAGCTGTACAATGCTATGTAAAGTCTGATTCCTTGACAAACACAGCACCTACGTGCGAACTTTGTCTCCGCTGAAAGGCCAAAAAGTTAGTCAAACATATGGCCCACCCTACATGCACAGGCCTGTCTGGCCTTTCCCACAAAGTGCACGGGGAAAAACATAGATTTGGTTTCCCTAAAAGTGTAAATCCACCGGCATTGTTTATGGTCTTCAAAGAAAGCTGGTTATTTACTGGAAGGGTTTCCCTTGGGAAGAAAAACAACACTGAATTCCTCGCCTCTTTAGTTGCTGCGTGGGCCTGTGTTGTACCACTGACAGCGCCTAATGGATAGAGCAATTTTAGCTGCACAGCCACTGTATGTGTGCTATTGCATCATGAGGCTCTTCTCTAACACAGCGTTGGTTTAGTCACTACCGTCAGTCCTTATTCATGGATAAGGATTCATGACCCGACAGTGTCACTCAAGGAGTAATTAAGTGCCAAGCTGCAAGAACAAGGCAAAACCCTTGTGCCTTAAAGTTCTCAACAATCACTCAAGCCACTGGGCAAGGTCCATTGTTGCTCTAGGGTCCCTTAGCACCAACAAAGCAGGTTTAAGCCTGGCCATGAGGAACATCTCTTTGCATGGGAGCCCTACCCCAGATGCAGAGTCAACTCTGCCACCTCTGCATCATCTCCACAGTAGTCCTGGAGCAATTCTGGGGAGGGAGCAGGCAGGGTGGGAGAAAGGAAGGGACGTGGCCAGAGGAGTCCTTCACTCACAGTGGTGATTCTGCACTTCTGCAATGGCCCAGTGGAGCTATTGCAACAGGGATGCTTGGGTGAATGAACTGGTCCCTTGCAGCCTCTGAATAGGGGAGACGCAGACCACCTCATCTCTGTCCATCACTACTGGTACAGGGATGAATCTGCCCCAATAGGAGCTGAAGGCACTCAGGACCTTGCGTGATGTAACCTCAGAGGATCAGACTTAAGATATATAAAAACCATTTCAACTCACCCCACTCCCAACACACACTTTTTAAAAACACTACTTGCTACAGTATCCAGCTGATTCCTTTGCTATGGATCCCAGCGTCTCTGGTGAGTATGCCAGGCCTTTAATCTCCTTTCAGTAAACTTGTCACTGTTTGGAATATAGTGCATAAGGTGGGATAGGCTTAGTTAGCCTAATATGGGTAAAGCTGTATAATTATAGGTACAGTATAAGATCTGGCAGACACATGAGGTTAAAGTAGGCTGTCACACACACACAAACCAGACTAAATCCGAGAAATGTCACATCAAAGCTGTCAAATCAGACATGAAGCAGTGGCTTTGCAAAACAATACATAGCAACCAATTCAAGATAAGTCATCAGCTGTAACAATACTTTTGTGTGTGTATCGGAGCTGTAAGCTGCCTGCAGTCCAATATGAAAGCATCAGATTTTTGACTTCAGTGATATTCTGCTGGAGGATTTGGGTAGGAAGTCTGATAGAAATACCACTGCAGTGAGAAGCCATGGTGATGAGCATAGCTAGAGACTATGCGCCTGATTCATTGCTGGGTTACTCCAGTTCCTCCCGAGTGTTATTCCATTGACGTCAACGGGGAGTTACAGTGCTGTCAGCCGGGAGTAATGCACTGCTGAATCAGGCCTTTGTGTTTTTCATAACGATTTATTAATAGACCATTTGGATAAGAAGAACCAGAGGTAACACGTCCAGCTGGAGAATGTTAACTGTAGCTTCATATCCCAAAGTAATTCCATTAATAACTGCCTGTGATCTCTATATTGCTTCACTGTAAACTTCCTAACTGTCAGGGTGGTTAAGCACCAGAATAAATTGCCTAGGGAGGTGGTGGAATCTCCGTCATTGGAGATTTTTAAGAGCAGGTTAGACTAACACTTGTCAGGGATGGTCTAGATAATACTTAGTCCTGCCATGAGTGCAGGGGACTGGACTAGATGACCTCTCGAGGTCCCTTCCAGTCCTATGATTCTATGATTCACTGCAATTGCAACTTGCATTGTTAAAAGTTGTCATTTATCTTTGTGCTAACCAGGCCACACTGTGAAGAAGATAATCCAGTTTGCTATCAGTTTTGGCACCTTGCTAATAACACAGAGCAGTGTAGTGCTTCATGAGTTCAGTATTTAGCTAGTAAGCTTTTGGTTTTATTCTTTGCATATGCTGTCACTCTTCAGATTAAATTTCTTTTTTAAAATGCTAAAACTCTGCGCTGAATTTATTGCCATCTAGGTTAGGTGTCTAAAGTATAATCAGTTCATATTTTCCCCAACAACTATTAATCCAGTGAGAACCTTTTTCCATGGCACGAATAGGGTCACATCATTTAGCAGTGGTTTTGCAAGAAGCGCTGGGTTGTGAATAGCAAAGACAGCAGAGTGCATGGCCCTAGATCTACCTCATTTGGTGGCACCTTAGCAAAATGCTGCATCAGATCATCAGCTGATGTCAATGAGCACATGTCCTTTGTCTTGAGAGGAAGGATGGTCCAGCGGTTAAGGTATTTGCCTCAGACTTGGGAGACCCTGCTCTGCCACAGACTTCCTGTGTGAGCTTGGGCAAGTCATCTGACCCCAGAGCCTCAAAGATATTTAGGTGCTTAACACCTGTTGAACCCCCAATGAGAGTTAGGAGCCACAGAGCACCTAATGCCTAAATGCACATAGCAGTTTGGGTTCACTGAGGTTATGGTAAAACCTGTTTCTTGTTTTTAGTATATGTTAATTCAGATCTAGTGAGTTTTACGTTCAAAAGGGAAATGCAACTGAAAACACACAGGGTATGTCTACACTATAAAATTAGGTCAAATTTATAGAAGTCGATTTTTAGAAATCGATTTTATGCAGTCGATTGCGTATGTCCACCCTAAGCACATTAAGTCAGAGGAGTGCGTCCTCACTACCATGGCTAGCATCGACTTACGGAGCGGTGCACTGTGGGTAGCTATCCCACAGTTCCCGCAGTCTCCACCGCCCATTGGAATTCTGGGTTAAGCTCCCAATGCCTGATGGGGCAAAAACATTGTCGCGGGTGGTTTTGGGTACATGTCGTCAGTTGCCCCTCCCTCTGTGAAAGCAATGGCAGACAATTGTTTGCGTCTTTTTTCCTGGGTTACCGTGCAGACGCTATACCACGGCAAGCAAGGAGCCCGCTCAGCTCACCATCACTGCTGTTGTTGTGGGCAAGTCTACTGTGGGGGCTGCTGTGATCCAAGTAGCCAATGCAATCATTGACGTTCTGTTATCGAGGGTAGTAACTCTGGGAAATGTGCGGGCCTTTTTAGATTTTAGGTGCATCATATTCCTGTCCTTTGTCACTGATGAAGAAGTCTTGCAGCCGTACATTCCAATCTGGTCGGTGCTGTAACACACCATAGCACTTCTGTGGTTGACACATGTAACAGCTCCAGGGCTCTTGCTCTTTTGCCTTGGCCGAGGTACCTTGCCCCACCTGGGCCTCCAAGCATTCGACACAGAAGCACCTGCAGCCGCTGGCATTGCTACACAGCAGCAGCTCCTTGCCTTCGCAGCAGACAGTACAGTAGGACTGGTACCCATCCTTGTCGGACATGTAGCTTGGCCGGGGGTTCTGGGAACATCTTCCCTGCCCGGCTCCTAGCAACCTCCAGGGCATGGTGTATGGCTCCCACGCTTCCTCTGCAACTCTGCTCTCCTGCAACTCTGCTCTCCTGCTCCCCAGCGACGAGCTCAGGGGATCCGTTCTGGTCCTCCTGGGTGCTGCTGGCAGCAGACGGTGCAGTAGAACTGCTAACCGTCCTCGTCCACCACTTACGCTGCAATTGTGCTCTCCTGCTCGGGGGATCCATTCATGAAGCCTGGACGGTAGTAAGGAGCAATTCAACTATAGGCTGAGCAAATGCAGAATGGTGGGAGAACATGCCTTTGGACATTTAAAAGCTCGCTGGCACTGTTGGTCAGATCTCAGCGCAACCAACATTCCCATTGTTATTGAGCTTGCTGTGTGCTCCATAATATCTGTGAGAGTAAGGGGGAGATGTTTATGGCGGGGTGGGAGGTTAAGACAAATTGCCTGGCGTCCGGTTTTGAGCAGCCAGACACCAGGGCGATTAGAAGAGCACAGCAAGGAGCATCAGAGAGGCTTTGAAAACCAGTTTCATGACTGGCCAGGCTTTGGTGTGACAGTTGTGTGTGTTTCTCCTTGATGCAAACCCACCTCCTTTGTTGATTTTAATTCCCTCCCCCCTTCGAAATAGAGTAACTATTGTTTTGAAACCATGCATTCTTTCTTTATTAATTAAACAAAAATGAGATAACAGACAAGGTAGCCCATGTGGGGTGGGGGAGGAGGGAAGGACAAGGCCACATTGCTTATTGTAGCCACAGTAAAAATCAAACTGTTTGAATGACAGCCTTCTGTTGTTTGGGCCATCCTCTGCAGTGGAGTGTCTGGGTGCCCGGAGCCTCCCCGCCTGCATTCTTGGGCGTCTGGGTGAGGAGGCTATGGAACATGGGGAGGAGGGTAGGCAGTTATACAGTGGATGCAGCGGGGGTCTGTGCTCTTGTTGGCTTTCCTGCAGCTACAACAGATGCTTCATCATGTCCGTTTGCTCCCCCATTAGCCTCAGCATTGTGTCCTGCCTCCGCTCTTCACGCTCACTTAATTCTTTCTTGGCCTCTGCCACTGAATGCCTCCATGCATTAAGCTGTGCCCTAGCAGTGTGGGAGGACTCCAGGAGCTCGGAAAACATGTCATTGCGAGTGCTTTTTTTTCGCCTTTTAATCTGCGATAACCTCAGGGACGGAGATGATAGGAGGAGCATAGAAACATTCTACGCTCTACGATTCTGGGGGGACTGCATGGTCACCTGTGCTGCTGAGTTCGCCATGCTGACTAAACAGGAAATGAAATTCAAAAGTTCCCGGGGCTTTTCCTGTGTACGTGGCTAGTCATCGGAGTTCAAAATGCTGTCCAGAGCAGTCACAATGGAGCACTCTGGGATAGCTCCCGGAGGCCAATACTGTTGATTTGCATCAGCACTACCTAAATTTGACCCAGCAAGGTCGATTTTAGTGCTACTCCCCTCACCGGGAAGGAGTACAGAAGTCGATTTTAAGAGCTCTTTAGGTCGACGGAATGGGGTTGGTTGTGTGGATGCAGTCATTTTTAAATCGACCTAACGTGGCTAAATTCAACCTAACCCCGTAGTGTAGACCAGACCACAGTTTGCTATGTTTTTCACCAGAACCCATCCATCTCTCCAGGACACTGCCTTCTCCTAGAGAAAGTTTGCCAGAGTTTTTGTGAAAATGTGCCCAGATTCACAGACCATAAAGATTCTTTTGGCAAACTTGGGCTGAAGTTGGTAGGTGATTTCTTGATGGTTTGGGGTGCGGTTATAAATGGTTCACACAGCTCTGCAGTCAACTAGCAGCTGCTGCTTAGTCACAGTGGGTGGGAGTTAAGACACCCTTTTCCACCCTCCGCTTACAAGCTCAGGTAAGTGGAGGGGTGTATTTATGGAGGGCACGGAAGGCGAGGACATGTAGTTTGACCTTGGTGTATTGGAGAAAGGGAGGCAGTGAAGCGATTCAAAGGAGGGGATGCTGACATGATCAGATTGATTAATGAACAAGGAAAATGATTTTATCAACGCCATGTTGAATGGTCTGAAGGGATGATGTGGGTGTCAGAGAAGAGGAATCAAGACAAAAAGAAATCTGGATAGACAGAAACAGTTAAGATTTATGGATGAGAAGCGTCATGAATTATACCGATTTACACCAGCAGAGAATTTGGCTCTAAATTTATTGTTCTTACAGATGTGGAGGAAGACCACACTGCTAGATGATCTAAGACTGACCACTAGCCTTCTTTCTGCACCAGTGCATGACATCATTATAAAATATAATGTGTTGTCATGGCCCACCATTAAGTCACTGAGGTAGGAGGAATTCCCTAGAGCAGTGGTTTTCAAACTTTTTAGGCTGCGTACCCTTTTCAAATAATGTAGTCTACCGCATATCCCCATCTGAGATAGGGTCATAACATACCTGTGATTAGATTGCCAAGTCTGACTAAATAAAATGTGTTGTTTGCCATTACGGATTTTGCTCGCGTGCCCCCTGACAAGAGCTCGTGTACCCCTAGTGATACATGTACCCCCAGTTTGAAAACAGCTGCTCTATAGAATGGTAGCCAGAGGGATGCTAAGAGAGTACTGAGAGGCTTTGGCTCAGGTACTCCCAGCCATGCAGCCACAACAGAAGTTGAGGCTGACTCCATGTGTGCGTAAGCAGCTGGAGTGAATAGTAGAAGTTGTAGAGAAACAGAAGCAGATGGTTTGGGCTTGTGGATCTGTGTGAGAGAGACAGAGACATTTCTTGAGAGAGAGCAGAGATGCTAGGCCTGGTGTTTCTGTCTGCTGTCCGTGTGCTTCTCCTTACCACCCTTGCTTCCGAGAAGAGGACTCCTGTGGTTTGTAAATAAACGAATTAGACAAAGAAAATATCCTGACTTTGTGTCACCAATTCCTGCTCCAAATCCCATGAACCTCCAACAATCTGCTGCTGCTCTGCAGAGGGGCATGACGATCTAAAGGCAGAAATGCTTTTCCTAAAAGGAAACATGGGATGAAATGTGCAGCTACTGCCTGGATAAAGCCTAAGTCACTATGCAAAACGGCCATTTAAAATTCATGACTGCCCACATCACAACTTTGTCAAATTTGTCCCGAAAGTTAGATGGTGTCCCTTTAATTACACACAGGAGAAAATCTTAAACTGGCCTCTCTGTGGGAGGGAATGAAGAAAGGTAGAGATTTGTGGATGTTTTTACTCTTACAAGGCTCTAAGTTACTATGGTGATGGGCACCAATATACAAAGATACAGATTAGCTAGAAACAGCAGCATTTGGACTTGGCTTGGAAGTGAGAGGTGATGGAGAGGGAGGAGTCAAAGATGGCACCCTGGTTAGGGACCTGAACGACAGAGATCATGATGGTGTGTGTTCAACAGTTTCTCATGAAACAATGCTTTTAAAAACAAATCTTGCCCTTTTAAGCTAGAACTTAAAAAGCAAAGCAGATTTTGAATAATATATACATGTCTTTGCAATTTCCCGAACTTAGATTGTTCCTTTAGAAATCACTGGATTTTCTATTTTAACCATCACCCTACTGACTGATCAATAATGTTCATGTCAATCATCTGCCTTTAGATCCTGAAACTGTGTCTGGGTCCCACAGTGGCAGGATTTGGACAATACCCCAAGATACTGTTCCTGATGCTTGTGAAAAGTAACCAAGGGCTCATCAGAAGGCACTGCACCCTTGTTCACAGCCTCTCATTTCTTTTCTCTATTTGATTCTGATGCCTTGAAATATTTGTTTTTGTGTAAACATTTTGGGTCCAATTCTTCTTTCATTTATGGTTGGGTGTAAATTGGAAGTATTTTCCAGCAAAACCCATGGAATTACACTAGTGTAAAACTAGTCGACTAGGAGAACCAAGTCTTTTGCTTGTAATCGGTATGATTCCCTTTTACGCAACTTGATAGATTTTTTAACATACTGTCTGGAAAGGGCAGGTTAGTGGTATGAGAAAAAACATCTAACACACCTGCACTTTCTAGGGGCTACGTTTTCAGAATGTGCCAGACTTTCACTTAAATAAGCTGTAGTTCCAAGCAATGTACCGTGTGTGTGTGTATGTGTACATCTATGTGCATCTCTCTCTCTCACACTCACTCCTCGCTGAGACATTTAAAGCCAAAGTCCTGTCTGCTCTGAAGGACAAAGACCTTGATTCTGAAGCATCTAAGCCTGTCTCCATGCAGCTGAAGAAGTGGTTTTTTTTACCCACTAAAGCTTATGCCCAAATAAATCTGTTAGTCTTTAAGGCGCCACCAGACTCCTCGTTGTTGTTTTTAAAGACCCAAATGTACTTCCTGTAAAAGAAAGTTTTCCCCGACATCCTTGGCCAGAATTTTCCTTTTCCAATCCCTGGTGTGTACTGTGATCTGCTCTGATTGGTTGCTACCATCCACCCCTGAAGTAGCTGTATTTTAAAGGGCTGTGTGATATAGGACCAGATCGCCCATTTAATGCGGAAAAACCTGCAGGAGTGAAGAAAACTCAGTAAGATTTCCCCCTGCAGAGTTCTCCCTATGCTTTCTCTCTGATGAGAGGTGCTAGGGGGTACTAGAACATGCAAGTTCACACCTTCTCCCAATATTGCAGACGACTGGGGAGAGAACCCCCTTCCTTACAGAGCCAGGGACCATTCTGCAGGGATAGGGGCTGTTTCCGCTAACCCTCCTCTGCCTACCAGCACGGCTCCTGCTTCCACCGCCTGCCCTGGGATACTGTTCCATAGCTGAATATATCTCATTAACTGAACATTTTTCCCTGTCTTAGTTTCTTCCTAGAACTCCTAGGTATAGCTTAGTAATTCCTCTCTTTGCCGGTCATCTGGTGATGTGTGAGAACCAAAAACAGATCCCTGAAGACTGTATCAGACTTGTCCAGGACATGTACGAGGGTGCTGCTACCACAGTCAGAAGGCCAGGTGGCGAAACTGAACAGTTTCTAGTCCATCGGAGTACATCAAGGGCCAGCACTAAGCCCTTTTCTGTTCACCCTGGTGACTGAATCTCTCACAGCTCAGGGCAATTGTGCCGGTATTGCCTCTCAGTGGTCCAGCCGGGGCATCCACTCACAGGCTCCCAGCTCCCCAGCTGCAACCTGACTTGGGTGCAGAACTATGTTTCGCTCCCTTGTGACTGGGGTATTTCCAGGCTGCACAGCTCCCTGCCTTCACTGTGTGATTCCCAGCACAGACAGGCTGCCCAAAGACACCTGCTTGCTTTCTCTTCATTCAGAGATGGTTAACAGGTGTAATTGTTACAGTTAGAAGGTACCACACAGCACTTTCTATGCAAGGCTACTTTATTCTTATGGTAACAAACACTACCGAGAAAACATTAAAAACAATAAAAGAACCGACATACATACTAATAAGCTTACCAGAGTTAACTCTGTCCCTAACATGGGCTTTAGCAAGGGGGAATGCCTTGTGGTTACAAGTTCAGCCCATCTTCAGCTCAGAACAAGTACCCAGTCTTATGAAGCCTCAGTAGGCCCAGTTCTTTCAACTCTTCCATAAGGATTGGGGCCTTGTCTGTTTGCTGGATCAGGAAGGTGACCCTGAGACACTTTAAAACCAGGCTATTTATCCAAAAACCCTTTCTTTGTTTGTTGGTCCCTGGAGAATCCAGATTGAACTAGTTTATATGAGTCACCAGGGGATGGCTTCTCTGGGGATGTTACAATCAGAGTGAATTTGCCTAATCAGCCCCTGCTGTTCTCCTATTTACCCTTCCCAGGGAAATACATGTAATTCCTCAATAACACAAACACAACTGCATTTTTAATACAATAGACCCCAAAGGGGTCCCCAGAGTACTGGGCACAGTATTCCAGATGCCGTTGCCCCAGAGCTGTACTACAAGAGATTGTTACCTCCCTTCCCTGTGACCCCTTTGTATATGTATCCCCTAATTCAATAAGGTGTAACTTAACTCAATAAAGTTCATTCAGGATATTGCAGGAAATTGTCTGTCTGTCACAGACGCACTTACAGAAAACATTCAGAGTGGCTTTTTGCAAGTAATATAGAGCTTGCGGAGGAGAGCAGAGAGGAAGTGGAAGAAGATTTAGAGAGATGGAGGTGTGTACTTGAAAGAAATGACATGAAAATCAGCAGGAATAAAACAAACTGTAGATGGTCTGTAGATTCTGTAGAACTCTGCAGGAAAACAACAAGATGAAGTTTGGAGGGCCAGCCACTACCAAAGGTACAGAAGTTCAAGTATGTAGATTCATTAGTACAGGAAAATAGTGTACTCAGCAACGAATTTATAAGCAGAACCTGAGAGACATGTGCTAAATAGAGAGAAGTGAGCACAGTGACCTGTGATAGGAGAATGACTATCAAACTGAAAAGTAAGGTCTACAAGACAGTAATCAGGCTTGCACTTTTGTATGGGCACTGAGGAAGAGATAGGAGTAGATCTTGAATACAGTGGAAATGAAAATATTAAGATGGATGCTTGGAGTTACAAGGATGGAACAGGCTTGGAATGAATGAATTAGGGGATGTGTGAAAGTGGTACCAATCATAGAACAGTTGAGAGAGTCCAGGCTTAGATGCTTTGGGCATGTGTCAAGAAGATCTGAAGAATATATAGGAAACAATATGTTAAATTTAGAAATGAGGGTAAGAGAAGAGTTGGAAGACCCAAAACTCAATGGATGGATGTCATACAAAAAGATTTAACTGAGGAATTTCTGAGGAACTCCTTCAAGACAGAATGGAATGGAGAAGAAGGACTTGAAAAGCCGAACCCATATATATGGGACTACGGCTAGAAGAAGATTGTTCTACCCTCTCTCTGCTGGATGTTAGGCCCCAGGCTGCAAATATATCCAGTTGTCACTCAGCCAATTCTTTGAATCTTTCCTCTTAAACCCCATGCCCCCTGATAATTTGTGTTTCTCTTCTCTGAACCCCCCTCAACAGTTTGCCAATATCTTTCTAGTACACAACATCTAGCACTGATACAGTATTCCTGCTGCTTTTGTGCCAGAGCTGTACTGCAAGAGATTATTACCTCCCTTCCCTGGGACCCCTTTATGTATGTATCCCCAAAACTGCACTGGCTTCTTCTGCAGTCATATAATATTACAATGTCACATCTGATTTGCTGTCTATTATCCCAAGGGCTGTTCCAGTATTACTGCTTGCCAGGTTACTCTTTCCCTTTGTGTATGTGTGTTTTGGGTTAATTCCCTCACCATGTATTAATTGCTAACAATAAAAAGAACCGGTTACTTACAGTTATGTTTTAAATAATTATGAGTTTGGGGTCTTAATTAGAACAATATTCAAATCACAGAAGACATAATAATCCAGCACCGAGACATTATTTAATCTCCTAAATGCATTTTCAAATTAAGCGATAGAGTTCTTTAAAGCCGTAGCAGAGCCATTTAAAGCAATCCATATTGGTAACATTATTTACTGAAGAGCTGTGCACACGCCACCTGCATCCATCAAAACTAAGGGCGCCTTAAATCATCTTATGCCAAAATGTAATGCAAACAACCAGCAAAAGGATGAAGAACAAAGCAAATAACATTCCAGCCCTGGGGCCTCTCTAATCTGGAGAGAAGCCTCAGGATGGAAATGTCAATTATTTTCTTTGTTCATCCTTCTGTACACTGTTTGCATTACAATTTGGCATAACGATTTAAGAAGCCTTTAGTTTTGTTGAGTGTGTGTGGTGTGTGCAGAGCCCAGAGATTGTGTTGTTGTTGTTGTTGTTGTATATTACTGACTAATTCCCAGGAGACTGGGGCATACTGTACGCCATCTGCAATTAATGTATCACTCTGCATGTGCATTTACACATTGCATATGTTACATAGAATGTACATATACACACATGCATCTGCAGAGTAACATGCTTCTATTCTTTCCTCACTGAAGTGTAAAGGCAAACATACACCAAGACTCTTCTATTTCAGATCACGTATATTATAATAAGGAGTGTTTTGATACTTATATTCAAACAAACAGCAATGTCAGGCTGGCAGGCTTGTTAATAAAGGTTAATAAAGTAGTGGGTTTATTACAGTAGTGCTGGGGTAACAAAGAAGGATTTGATCCATGCTAACCTGAGCCCTGATTCTTGGCACAGTTAAAAAAGGGTAGACTATTTAATTCCTCCAAAGATTAAAGAATGCTCTTTGAGGCATGCATACTGCTTAGCATACACATACACCGCTGGTTCATCTTGTGGATTTTGTCTCACTATTTCTTTAATACCACAGAGCAAATTTCCTCCTGGTGTAAATTCACTGTCTTCAATTAACTTACCTCAGAGATAAATTTGCCCCATTCTGTTTAATTCAGAAACATAGGATATCACCATGAAATAAATGCACAACCGTCAATACAATAAGTGCTGCATTAGAATGATGTGCGTAGGTGGGAGAACAGTCACGGAAGGAACTTAATCCTCTAAGTGCAACTGAATACCAATCAGAAAGAGAAATTAATCATTGAAAGCATGTGTAATTCTTCCCAAACTAGCATGATGACTGGCCCAGTAAACTGATCCCTTGACAGTGTAGCACACAAGATCTGGCACTTTACAGATTAGGTATTGGTTAGCTCTAACCACATCCTGGTAAGAAATGTTCTGAGAGAGGAGGACAGTTTTTCAGCATTTATCAGTAGTTTTTTTTAATAGGAAAATCAGCTATAATTCGTTTTGGTGATGTGTGCCCAACAAAAGACATTGAACCTGAGTCTTATTGATACTTAGGCCACTTTATGCTGCTCTGACAGCATAAAAAGGTCTTAAAGTGGGAGTGAGTTACATTTACATCCTGATATACTGGCATTAGAAAAGGTTCAGAGAAGGGCAACTAAAATGATTAGGGATTTGGAATGGGTCCCATATGAGGAGAGATTAAAGAGGCTAGGACTTTTCAGCTTGGAAAAGAGGAGACCAAGGGGGGATATGATAGAGGTATATAAAATCATGAGTGATGTAGAGAAAGTAAATAAGGAAAATTTATTTACTTGTTCCCATAATACAAGAACTAGGGGCCACCAAATGAAATTATTGGGCAGCAGGTTTAAAACAAATAAAAGGAAGTTCTTTTTCACACAGCACACAGTCAGCTTGTGGAACTCCTTGCCTGAGGAGGTTGTGAAGGCTAGGACTATAACAGCGTTTAAAAGAGAACTGGATAAATTCATGGAGGTTAAGTCCGTTAATGGATATTAACCAGGATGGGTAAGGAAGGGTGTCCCTAGCCTCTGTTTGTCAGAGGGTGGAGATGGATGGCAGGAGAGAGATCACTTGATCATTGCCTGTTGGGTTCATTCCCTCTGGGGCACCTGGCATTGGCCACTGTCGGTAGACAGGATACTGGGCTAGATGGACCTTTGGTCTGACCCAGTACAGCCATTCTTATGTTCTTAAAGCCCCAGATCATTGTAAAGGGGCCTAAGTGTAAGAGAGAATCAAGGCTTATTATATTAATTTTATAAGCTAGACAAGGCCTTATATCACAAGCAAAACCCCTTTAAGGTCTGGCTGGGTGAGTAGTAGTTACACTATTAAAAAACATCCACATTTAAGTCCAAAAACACACATTAAGCCAAGATCACACAAATCCACTCTCTTATTGTTTGTTAGACCCCCTGAGTTTTGCTTCAAGTCTTGGAATGGAACAAACCAAAATTTCAAAATGAAATTCAGCCAGAGCTGCAGAGTTTTGCCTGCTTTCAGGTAGAAACTGAAAAATCACTGATGAAAAACTTGGATTCCACATAATATGATACATGGACTCAGGTCGGCTGGACATTTGGCGCAGGCTCTCCCAGGGAATGCCTACACAGCACGCTAAGCTCAGGTCTTTGGGACCCAGGTTTGTGGGCGTGGAGTTTCCAAGCCCACAGTGACTGAGTGGCCACACTGCATTGTAAACCTGGGTTTCACAGCTGGGCTACCATCATACCGCACTATGCAGATCTTCCAACTTGGGTCTGTGGCTTGACCTGTGTCCACACTGGAAAATGACAGAGTTTGGACCCAAGTCCCAGCAGACTTGGGCTCTGACTCACTCTCCAGCCGTGTCTTAGGACCCAGTACTGAGTGCTTGCTGACTCTAGTCAGACTGATTTGGGTGTGGACAGAAGCAGGGCTTGGGCTCGACCCTGAGTCAGAGCCTGGGCTTAGTATGCAGTGAAGACATGCCCAAAGGCCAGCTACTTTTAGTGAACCTGGCCACCATGCAGTTTTGTAACAGGACCTGAAGGCAGGTGAAACCTGGTTTCAGGTTTCGTTACCAAATTTCACACAGCTCTAACGAGGACGCCACTATCTGGTGCACTTAGTGTTATAAATCCACATGTTGCAGACAATAGACACACCGAACTACAGCCGTGTGCGGTGAACCCAGGGGCGAGGAGGAGCTTAGATAGCTTCTGGTTCCCTCGTCATGGGGTGCTGTATCAGCCTTCCACCCCTGCCCAGCCCCCAGCCCACCCTACGCTAGTCCTACAGCAGCTGAGTGTTCCCCCATGCCAGGCAAATCCTCAGCTGCTGCTTGAAGTCCCCTGGGTGCTGCTGGAGGGACTGAGCCTTTGTCCCATTTACTACATGAAGGCATGTGCTCACGAGTGTGCACACTTCCCCCTTATAACGGTGAGATTAGAACTCTCATCCTTTTGCTCCAAAAACCCAAGCTGCTCCCATACTTCTTAAAGAAACTCTTGTTTAAGTGGAGAGATTGACAATAATAATCAGACATAGCTGTTACATGGCACTTTTTCATGAGCAGATCTCAAAATGCTTTGCAAAGGAGATCAATGTCACTATCCCCACTTTACAGGTGGGGAAACTGAGGCACAGAGCAACCACATGACTTACCGATGGATACCCAGCATGCTAGGGGCAAAGCCAGGAAGAGATCTCAAGTCTCTTGAGTCCCTGGCTTTACTATATCCACTAGGCCACACCTCTACAAGCTAACTTGCTACTGGCTGATATGACAATACACCCACAGTGAGTACATTATAATGAACCAAAGCGTTAGTTGCTACACACACATTCCTGAGTCCCAGTCCTGTGCTCTGTCCTCTATGCCACAGTCTTTCTCCCCTCTCCTCCTCCTCTATAGAACTAAAGCACCCTGGGTTCTGCTGCTTTAAATCAACATCTCCATTGACGAGCAGATAATTTAGTCCAATTGTCATATGTTTTACTGTCACTCTGGTTTGGTGGTTTTTTGTTTTGGTTTTTTTACTTTTTCTCCAGCATGTCAGCCTGAGCATTGCTGCACCGGTCTACATACAGAAATTGCCAGACAGTTATGATGTTGAACCAATTCAGTTAAACTGGTGCAACTTTCTGGGTACACTGGCCTTAAGCCTGGCTTTCATTGCTGTAGCTTGCCCTTATTTGGACAAGCTAAACTAATGTAAGAGTGTCCACCCACAAAGTTTCACCAACTCGATGTCACCAACCCTGTGTCACGTTGCATGTTCAGTTAAACTGGGTCAGCTTCTGCATGTAGACTAGGCAGTTGTGAATATAGCAGCTGAGTGCTTATTGCTTAAAGGGAGAGCATGACTGCAATTGGATGGAATTCTGGGTGGGGCCGAGCAGAGGTGTGCTAGTGGAGGAAGCATGGGAATGGGTAGGAGACCTGTTACTTGGAAATCAGGTTTTTGATAACTCTTCTTGGATTAAGGAAGACAAACTAAGCCCACAAGGTTTGGGGGGCTGGGTGTTTTCTGTGATTGTGCTAATAGAGCACTGAATTAACTCAGAGTTTAGAAAACAAGGTCAGGACGTCAAATGGTGGTGTCACTGGGAAGATAAAACAGTCTTGCTGCAGCACAACACTTCCGAGGGAGAGCAACTGGCCCCTTCTATCACATAAACACAGTGCACAATTCCGGCACACACAAAATGTGTGCCTGTTTCTACCCAAAGTGTGAAAATAAATCCTCTCATTAGATAAATAGGAGAATACAGGTCGCCACTGAAAACCTCTGTACACATTAATCATGGTAACTGTGATATACTTAACCAAAACCCCAGAGGATACCACAGTGGATAAATTGACAGTTACAGTCTTTCAGAGAGCCTGTTTTGATTGGATTTGGAAGTGGGAGGTTATGTAACTTTCTGTTTAGAGGTTAAATCTCAACTTTACCAGGATGCAGTGTTGTAGATATTTGCTCTAGTACCTCTACTGACACTGTGCAGAGTAAAGCCAGGCAGTACAGTATGTTCTACATCTATTATGCATGGTTTGATATTAGAGATTAAACAAAGAGCATCTCCCCTCCCTTCGCAGGCCATTTGTGAATCCTTCCATTATTGAAATGGGCAATTACATTCCAGAGAAAAATGCCAGTATCACAAGGAAAGGATGGAAACAGCACATGTATTCCTGGAATCTACTGACCCTCAAGAGAGAACCTGCAGGTAATGCAAAGGAAAGAAGCCAAAGAGAACTGGAAACTGGGGCTTGATTCCTTACTCGGTGACATCAGTTTTAAGCAAGTGGATGAAGTTGCACCAGCATCAGACTGATGTAAGAGTGGACAATCAAGCCTTGTACTTTTAAAATAAAAGTAGGGTTGACTTCTTGATGCTTGGCTATAATACGAACAATGTGTCACTGAAGTTTCAATAAGAAAGAACAGGCATTTAGGCAGGAAGAGAATGTACTGGAAGAGAAACACATTGACAATATGCTTCAATATCCCTAGAGAGGGAGCATTATCTGGGGACTGGAAATGAGTTAAGCTGGGTTCAATTCCAGCTCCATCATTGACCCACCATAGGATCTTGGGCAATTAAATTATTCCAAAATTTTAAATAGTGGCCTCCGTAGTTGGGTTACCTCAGTTTTTGGCCTTAGCTTGAAACACCTCGGGCATGATTTTCACAAGTGCTGAGGACCCTCAACTCCAGAGGAAGTCAGTGAAATCGGTAGATGATCAGCACCTCTGAAAATCAAGTCCAAAGTGTCTTACTTTGGTTACCCAAATTGAGAAGACATTAAATACTCCACTATTGCACATCACAGAGATGTTGCAAGGCTTAATCAATTCATCTCTCGCCATCCTTGGATATAAAGTATATTATATAATAAACTCCAGTCTTCTCATCCCATTGGTGACCGTGCGCTTCTTTCTCCCCCATACAAACAAGTTACGTTAAACTGTAGAGCACTATTGCTGACAGTTTTGATACATTCAACAATAAGCCAAAGAATTATCAGCATATACCAAAGTGTGACTTCCTCAAATTGTTTTAAGAGGGGCTATGAACAAACTATGAGACTTGAAGAAACACTTGGCATTGAAGCAAAACAGCACTTACTGGCGAGAAACATTGGCCCCAGAAATACCAGAAAACTGTTTGGCTAGAGCTGCTGACCATGACTTTTTAGTAACTAGTGTAAACACTAATAAATCTAAGTAAGAAATTCATGGACTTCTCTTTTAGGTGAAATGGAGCCGTTTGATGGGATTATGGAAATGGTGCTCTCTTGGACTCTCTACATAGCTGATTTCCATGAACTACAGATAAGATATGCAGGAACATGACTCCTCTGTGTAATTTATGCTCAACTGGTATCCTTAGCTACCTGGAATTTAGGACTTACATCTAGATACTGAACTGCTTTGGGGGAATATACACATACAAAATGGGGCAGAGAGAAACATGAAAAAAAGGGTAAACGTGCTAATGGTTATTATTGGATGGGTCTTGGAACCAAAAAAAATCACAGACCTCATTAGACACAATGGGTGTGTCAATCACTATCAGGCTCAATCAAGCCCCTTCATGTAGTAAAAACAACTATAGACAATGAGGGAGCCTAACCAAAGCCATAGGCCATGTGGCAGGCCAAGTAGATTAATAGGAGTTTCCTGGTTGCCCATGCAGGGGATAGGGTATTGATAGCAGGCAGTATGTTGGAGAGAGAAAGGAGGAGGAGTTGTGAGTCTGATTCTGAGAGGAAGCAGAGGACAGGGATTCTTGGGCACATAGCCTACTGGAGTGGCAGACTTGAGGATTTCTGAGCAAGGAAACTGCCTGCTCCTGTTCGTTTTGACTGTGATCAGGGAAACAGGACTTTGTGTACAGTGCTTGTAAATCAACAATATTACCCCAATATACATGACTGGTGTCGTGATGTCTCTTCCCAACAAAAACAACCCCGCCAGGCCAAAGGGACAATGTTATTACAATCTTGAAAGGGTGTTGTTTACTCCTCCCCCTCTCCACAACCAGCTACTCTGGTCAATGAGTGGGGAGGAGGAGCCAAAACTCCTCCCACCTCTGCTTTTTTCCACCTCCCTCCCTGCCCCTTTGCTCACTGTAGAGGGAGTATTTGGAGCATGGGGCAGTGCTCCACACCAGGCTCTGTCCCAAGATACAGGTGGTGTGAACAAAGGGTTGGGGGATGGGGCCTTATGTCCCTGCTCAGCTGAGTAAAATATGGGTGCAATCCAGTCATAACAGTGCCCTTGGTTCCGCACAGTCCCTGGTGTTTTATCGGACCAATAAAGCATGTTGTTGTTGTGCCATGCAAATGGCTTCTTGCATGTAAATCTGGGACATGGAGCTCCTCACAGGGTGTCAGATGTGAAAGAGGTTCTACTGCTTTAGTTCTTCATTGGGGCTGATAAGAGGGCCGGAGTCACTTTTAGCAATGGTTTGGAGCAACCTTCTACTCCCTGCTGCGATGCCAACACCTGGCAATGTCTGTGAGAACTACTGTTTCTCCAGGGTCTCATGGACAAACTATGAAGTGGGAATTCTTAATGCTCACCCCAAAGAATATATCATCTAAAGGGCCCCTTGCCTAGTGTTTCATGCAATTCTCTCTCATTCACACCTACATGCTGTTTTGCCCAGGTTCTGGGAATTATCCCTGTTTTCCCTGTCCCACTGACTGCTTAAGCAGAAGACTGGGTCAGCCACAGTCTCACTCTTGATGGCAATGTTACCGGACATAAGAGTATTTTGTTCTTGAGCAATATCGTCCTGATACATTAGGTCGCAAAGCATTTTTTCTTTAACAGCAAACATGCATTTTTTTGTCCCACCTCTTGTTTTATACTTAGATTAAAATAACTGGACAATCAAACCTCTGTGTTATGTCTGGAGTTCTTTTATGTACTTGACATAGTATCTCAGGGCAGGACTTACTTCCAAGCCATATCTGTTTTTTAAATAATACTTTCAAAGGCTCCAAATAGCTCTAATGTGATATAATACTTTTATAGTATTTGCAGGTCTATTTTGGAGCCTTTATGTCAGGTTCTAAAACATTTTTGTCCCAGCAGTCCCTCTTTCTCCTACAAACTTTTCTTGAGTTTCAAGCTCCCTTCTCCTTCCCATACCTTCTGCAAGATCTACAGTCAAAATTCTAGTTATCCTGAGATAATTGGCTGTCTCTCAGAGACTCCTCAGAGCTGAGAAGCCCAGGGGGGAATTCATCTCTGGCATTGTGTGTGGCTCTGTTCTTGCACATAATTTTAAAAATATTTTTATATGTAAGAACTATGATTACATGTCATGAGACTACAGCCCAGAACCTTCATCATCTAAAGCACAGACCTCATGAGCTTGACCTTAAGGAGTAACTCCATCAGTTGGCAGCAGTAGTAGACTCATATCCTCTATATAAACCAGCCCCTAGAAGAGCACGACTCACTTAGCCAATGTATTACACAGACCTTTGTGTATGAGCGATAAAGATTGTTATTCCCAAAATGTGAAATATACAGAGACATGACACACTTGCACTCTTGTTATCCAAGACACACATCTGAACACTGTATATTTTTGAAAAGACTTTAATAATATAATCTCTAAGATTTAAATATCTCATACCTCAAACCTGGAGAAAGATTTTCAGTCATGTTTTGGCTCTTAAACCTCACAATGTTGACCATGGCAAATAAGTAGAGTATTCCTAGCTGGAATGCTGACTGATTTCTACTACCCAGTTCGTTGGAAAGATTCCTCTCTCAATTACACAGGAAAAAATATGGAATTACTCCACCGATGTCAATGGATTTACTTTGGATATATCCCAAATGAAAGAGAGAGCAGAATCTGGCCCCTGAATGCAGTTGACAAAGGACCAGTTGTATTATGCAGTGATTCTATAGTCCTGTTAAATAGAGATCTGATCCAATGAAATCAGTGTGAGGCTTTCCATAATTTCAATGGCAGCTGGATCAGGCCCTAGATCAAGGGTTCTCAATCTTTTTCTTTCTGAGGCCCCCCAAACATGCTATAAAAACTCCACAGCCCAGCTCAGTTCCTCAGCCTTCGGCTTCAGCCCTGGGTGGGGGGACTCAGGGCTCCAGGCTTCAGCCCTGTGGGGCGGCGGGGCTTGGGGCTTCTGCCCAAAGGGGCAGTGGGGCCCCAGCCAGTCTAATGTCGGCCATGCTTGATGGACCCCCTGAAACCAGCTTGCGGCCCTCCAGGGAGCCATGGACCCCCAGTTGAGAACTACTGTCCTAGATGACATAGGCCCAAGTTCAGGGAAGCAGCCCTACTCAGGAGAGCACTTCAGCACTTTCTGGAATCAAGACCATAATCACCTACTCATGTTGATTGAAATTCACAGACTTAACAACAACATTAACCTGGTAACAAAGGAGTCTGGGGCAGGTATGGAGATTGCTTTATCTGTCATCCCCAAAGTATATTTTCTCTGCAACAAGTACTTCCATTTTGCTAGGTCAGGAAACTCTAAAAGATTATTTAACCAGGAAATTGACATACCTGTTCTCACTATCTTACAATGCTCTCATCAACTGACAATTTAGATCAGGACAAGCCCAAATAAAAACAGAGATTTATCCTCTATAAAGGAAAGTTTCCAAGGCTTCAGCACAGTAAACACTAAAGATTACTTAAGGATTTAAGAGGAATTATTCTCCCTATGTGATTTGCAAGGGCTTGTTTTCTTACTCAGGTAGTACAAATTTCCAGATATTGAATGGGAGGATTTCATTTTAAATGGTTTAAACAACCTAGAATAAATGGAACAAGTTTAAATTTGACCTAGAAAAATACCCAAATGAGACAAATCAGGAGCTGGGCACAGGTGAACTCTATGAGAGTAGAAAAGTATAGTGATTCCTGCAGAGGTTACTTTATCAGCTATATATCTATACAAAGGAAAGTTTGTGTTAAGTGTTTTCTGTGGGCACCTCCTTTGATCTGTAATACCCCAAATATGGGGAACTACAGAGCATGTTGCAAAGCTCATCCTTTTTTCCCAGGCATTTGAAACAGTGGGGGTGTGAAACATGGACCTTTTGCCATGGACACATTAAGCAACTTGAAAAAATCCACATGCACCTGTCTCTGCTCTATTCTGAATGTCCACTAGAGAGACAAAGTCTCAAACATTACCATCCTTAAAAGCAAAAACAACCAGCATCGAGTCAATTATCCTCAAAGCTCTGGTTAGGTTGACAGGTCACATTATCAGAACAGGCAATGATAGACTCCCGAAAAATAGTTTTCTGTGGTGAACTGAAACTGGAAACGTGTAGGAGGGATGGTCAATGAAAATGCTTCAAAGACACCCTTAAGCAGAATCTCACCTCATGCAGGTGTTGTTCACCTTGAAGACCTAGCCTAGGGCAGATTTTAACAGAGAGCAATTATCAATAAAGGTTGTAAGATACAAAACACTGATCAAAAAAGGGCCAAGCGTCATGCCAAGTCTTCGGTGGCAGCCTGCACATCCCTTTGTGCTATCTGTTGGCAAACTTGCTCTGCGTGCATTGAACTATACAGCCCCATGAGAACACACGTGATGCCATGACATCATTGTCAGATATGATGGACAGCCATCAGACGGGAGGGATTTAAGCTGTTGAGTTGTCTGGTTTGCTGGCAGTGTTCGTGATTTATTGTGTCGCACTGCTGTACTTTCATTATGTTTGGGTAGCTGTACTGTTGTATTTTTAAGATATGTCACGGGGTCTTAGAGCACATGTTATATCAGTAGTTTGTATAAATCCAAAGAAAACAATTAAAAAAATATCTAGTTTGGAAATTAATCTAAAATGGAGATGATTCATACTAGCCATCATACACATACCGTATATACTCATTCATTAGCCAAATATTTTTGGTTAAAAAGTTACGCATCAAAGAGCAGGGGTCGGCTTATAAACGGGTCAACACCAAAATTTGATGATTTTAAACTCTATGGAATCATTGAATTGAATATATAATGCATTGTCGTTTTGTTTACCTGGAGCATCTGCAGACATGGAGCCCCTGTGCTCCCTGTGGCCGCGTTTCACTGTTCCCAGCTGGGAATGGCAAACCGCGGACACTGGGAGCTGAGGGGCTCTGTGCCTGTGAACGCTCCAGGTAAACAAAACGTCCAGGCCTGCTAAAGGCTTACCCTAACGGGCCAGGAGCCAAAGTTTGCCCATCCCTGAAATATAGGGTCGGCTTATGAAAGGGTCATACACTTTTTGCTATTTTTACCTAACCAACTTGGGGGGTCGGCTTATAAACGAACAGGCTAATGAATGAGACAAGAATGGCCATTACAACTTACCAACGAGAGGTGATGAGTCTGTTTGCTCAGGGATAGTAAAAGCATTTGTTTCTAAAATATATAAACAATAGAGCAGAGAAGGGGTTGGCACATGGAATCTGATGTGAAACAAACGGAAAACACTTAGCTTGAACATATACAGTACTTGGAAGTGTACACCTAGGGCTTGAATAGGTTTACTTCTAAGTTTAATTACATAGATAAATACAACTTACAAGTTATTCAACTATTACTTACAGTATGTAGTTGATGGTGACTTTACAGAAAAATGTAAGCTGTTCAAGATAGAGGCAGAAAGCAATCCATTTATTATATGGTCCCCATTGCATTAGCAGTTCACTGGATGAAAAGACTCTGACGATGTTCATGCAGTGGTATGATCAATATTTTTATACTTAATTGAGGTGACTGAATTTCCTTTACCGAGCAGTAAAATGTGATGCATATCTCATGTTTTGTGGTAAAATATTAAGAATGATCTAAAGGGGTTTTAGGTGTCTTGGACCTTCAACCATGTCTTCCTTCTGGACATAGTCTTCAAATGTTATGAATGAAAAGAAATTATCAAACAAGATGTATACAATAAGCACATCTCTATCGTAGGCACTTATATGGCTCTCATTACCATAACAGCTGAACACCTCACAATCTTTTAGTGTATTTATCATCACAACACCCCTGGGCAGACGTGTGAATATCCCCACTTTCAGATGGGAAACTGAGGCACAGGGAGGCTAATTGACTTGCCCATGGTCACACAGGAAGCCTGTGTGCGGAGCAGGGACTTGATCCCAAGTTTCCCTAGACCTAGGCTAGTGACCTAACCACTTCCTCTTCCACACTGGTGATCTGCAGATGCCAGAACTACCTCCCTTGGAAAGTAATCTGCAATTGCTTGTCAGGGAGGTACGTACTGTAGATACAGCATTCAAAATAGCATTTGAAGTCCTTTATAATTTTAATCATCAAACTGGAGACAGGACTAAATGAAAGAATACTTAGATGCCAACCCTGCCTGCCAGATCTCTCTGTGCAACTTGGATGTATGAAAAGATTGATGGGCTACATGACTATGATCACTGGAGCTCGTTATTCTTCATTGTTGTTGGCTATTGATCTGAAGAATAGTTTAGGAATTGCTGGATATGTTCACCTTGATAAACAACAGTATAAATCTCTACAGGCAGGCTTCTCTTTATCCAGCCCTTTGGTGTTCAGACTGCAGCTAAGAGGTTTTTCTGTTTTGGTTAGGTTTTTTACAAAACTCTTGATATTTGAAGTGTACAAACTGTCTGATATCAGTGACAGTATATTCGGGTAATTAGTCTATTTCTCCCTTTCCTCTCAAAAGTCCAAGGTGATCCTTTGTACATTTGTGAAAGAAAACAAGCCTCAAACCCTTCAGATTACCTTTCAGAGCTAAGAAAAATGACTAGACTAGTGATGTAGGGACAAACAAGAGACCCTTAACATTTGTTGTATAAGTGGAGCGTGTATTATACATAATTAATGCAAAACTAGTCCAAAATCTACCATAATTGCAGTACCATAAGTACTATTACTAAACAGGACATGTGGTTAAAAACTCAAAACATTTTGGCAGCCAGTTTGGTACCGCAATAAAATAAGCAGATAGCCTGCAGATCCTACTGCATTCAATATTATTATGCTATTTAGCTGCACAGCTCTGCACTCTAGTTCTAACCAATAGAACCAGGTCCAAGATTACTATAATTTTACATAGAGTAAAACCTTGAGCAAAACGGTATTTAATATCACAGGGCTCGCTACTGAAATCCTTACATGGTCAAAACGCTCATTGACGTCAATGGGAATTTTGCCTGAATAAGAACTTCGGGATTGGGCCCAGAGGGATTAGCTGTGCTCTTACGAAAGGGTAATCATTAAGAAAATCCTAGACTACTTCTTGATGTATGTAAAACTATATAGATGGAAGATGGGGGGCTTTGCTCTTATTAGGCACGGAAAGAGATTTGAATGGGATTCTTACAGGATTTATGTAGATTTACTGCACATGCCGTCATTTAGGATCGTTTTACAACTTCATATAAGATTACTCTTTCTACAAAGTGTAAGAACAAGAACTACATCTGTGATACGGTTATGATGACTAGTATCAGAGAAGATATCGCTAGGAGGCTGATTTTACACCTGTTTGGGTTTTTTTTAGAAAGAGTCAGCCACCACTACCAGTTATGCTGGTATCATGAAATAGCAGAAATAAGTATTTTGGGTGGAAAGAGGTAGACCCAGTTTAATCAACTTAACTCAACTTAACTCAAAGGCTAGCCAGAATCTTTGTGTTCCTTCAGTCTTACACAGTGTTCACAAGAACATAGGAATTGTTCTACTGGATTAGATGCAAGATCCATCTACTCCTAAATCGTAAATATGCCCTAATACCTGCTGGCTTCCAAATTAACTAACTTCAGGGAGGGATACTGTGAAAACTTACTACTTCTAGGAGAGATTTGTCCTGTCTTCCCAGTCAGCAGCATGTATAATCACTAGGTTTTTCAAAAGCCATACAGGTGTCATGATGGGGTTTCAAATCTCTCCAATCTCTGGCTGGTCCCACCAGATGCTCAGTCTCCAGCCATTCTGGAAGAAGTGGTGGAGGAGTAAGTCCAACATAACACTCTTTTCTTTGGTCCACAGCACGTGCTTAAGTGTTTTGTTGGACCATGGCCAGAGGGCTCAGCACCTTGCAGGATTGAGCGCTAAGAGCCTGTCTAGAAAACTATAATTGAATTCCTTAGGCTGGTTGACTTCCTAAATTCCTCAACCCTGATTGGTGGGATTGCCAGCTTGCTTCACCATTAGTTCCAACAAGCACACATACAACTGACCCCTCTCTATCTCCTGCCAGCAACTTCTTGTCCTATCCTGATAACTTCTACTTTGGCATCTAGATGAAAACCACATGAGAGAATCTAGATAAATTAATGTATTTAATATCAGCTGCACTGCTAAGTACAGTAATAAGTCTCCTGCCACCATTACTGGCTTTGCTCTGTATCACTGACACCCTTTCTTTTACAATAATTCGGTTTGCATATGCTGCAGTATAGTGTACAGGATCCACCTGAGCTCTATCACACACCCCAGTCCCATTTTCAAGCACAATGGGGTGTGGTCCTGTAATATGCCAGGTGTCTTCCTGTCACACCAAAGTCCATTGGAGTGGAGAGGGCACAGAACCTCGCAGCTCAGACCTTGATGAAGTAATAAACATTGCTTGATGAAGTGGTGAGGTCACATATGGCCCAATCCCACTTTAATGGGAGTTGGACGTGCCCCATAAAGAGCACGTTGCTATTTAAAAGCTATTATTGGTAAATAGTGTTTACTTCATTTCTTATCTTACCAGCTTTTTATAATCCATTTTTTGTCAGCCAGAGAATTGTTGACTGAAATTTGTGGCCCAGTGGGCCGAGAACTGGACCGGGACTCAAGAAACCTGGGTTCTATGCCTGGCTTGGTTGGTGACTTGGGCAAGCTGCTTCACCACTCTATGCCTCAGTTTACTCATCTGTAAAATGGAAATAATGATACTTATCTGCTTTGTAAAGCACTTTGATTAAAAGTGCCACATAATAGAACTCTTTAAAGTTTTTTATTAAAAGAAAACTACAAGAAAGAATATAGTATGAGTGTTATTCTGTTCACTGGCAAAACATTTTTTCATATTAGGCTGTTTTATAATGAGGCATTTCATTTTAAAAGGCTGAAAGTAAGCCTGACCTTGCTTATGTCCCCGTCAGTCAACATTTGAACTTCATTTGTTGTGTCATGAAAAAAAAACCCAAACATTTTCAATGTTAAACAAACATTTATTCAAAGGATTGGCTTGATTGTTTAAAACTACAGTAAATCAATCACTGTCAGTTAACCTTTACCCATGACATTCCCCCCCCCCCTTATGAAAGCACGGTGTAGCTATCAGTGCTCACAGTAACATGGTTTTTCAACATGCCACTGTCAGGAGAAATACTTAGCACAGATCTGGCAAAGCAAATACTTTTCCACCCAATGCTCTGTGGAGCTCAAGGAGCTTGTGTGTTGCTGCGTTGCATCTTAAGGACATAAAAGATATGGTTTCAGCTATAATCCATCTGGAAAAACACTGGGAATGTGAGACTATGGCTAGTTTAGAAGAAGTTAGTGTTCCCTGGCACATGGATATCAGCATATAGTTCAATTACACAGTTACAAGCATGCTTTCCTTCTAAATGGCTCAGCAGAACAGATCTCTACATGTCATACCAAGGTGTTTATGTTACAAAAGGGGGATTGTGCTGTGGTTCAGCTAAAGGAGATGAGAATCAAGAAAACATTTGCTAGGAATTCAAGCCGTGGCAAACAATGGCTGCTCTCTGCCCTGAGAGAGCAAATATTTTCATACCTGCAAAGCTCCGATTAACTTGGGTAAGCAGAAATGTTACCCAGCTTAACTGCACATTAAAAGGGAAACATGAGACGAGCAAGGAGCCTTGCCCGCTGTAAGGCAGTGTTCTTTGTCTAACTTATTTTGTGTACCAGGTGATCTGGATGGCTATTTCGCTTCATTTGCACATCCAAGCAAAAGTATGGCACAGAGTGAGGAAAGGAAAAACATATGGACAAATGCACAAGGGAAAACACTTTACAATGTAAAAACATTTCAAGGCTATTTTTGGCGTGTGGGTAGATGACACTGTTGAGAGAAGCAAGCGGGGCTCCCCCTAACTGCGTGTAGCCGAGCTAGCTCAAGCTTATTCCAGAAGGATTCCCAACGATCCCTCACCTCTTTAGGAACCACTGCGTCTCCCTCTGTAAAGTCCTAACACTCTTTTTGTCCAGAGGCCAGACAGCTAGTGATTCCAGAGCCTGGACAGTAGCAGGAATTGTGCAGAGTATGTCTATATCCTTTTCACCATTGAGAGTTCTTCCAGGCTGCCCCTTTCCGTTGGGATTGTCTCTCACTGCTCATGGGTCAAACGTCCCACCCGTCCTTCCTCCTGTGAAGCCTTTCAACAATGATGATGTAAAAAATGTAGCAACATTTAAGGCTTGTACATCAGAGGATGTGCTGTCTGTGTCTCAAGTGAATACGTTTGTGTGGCAGAGATACACTGACAAAGCAAGGGGGTTCAGGCACATGTTGTATAGGGACTTGGATCCTGATTCTCCCTGACACTGTTGGAACTCCAGTGGCTTCAGTGGTGCTACTCCTGATAGGCACTGGTGTAAGTGAGAGCAGAATCAAGCCTATGGTCTATGTAGTGTCATATGGATGTGGTTTGCCAAGGAAAATACGCCATCTCTTGAAGACTTCAAATCAAGACTGGATGCCTTTCTGGAAGGTAGACTTTAGTCAGACACAAGTTACTGGGTTTGATATAGGGGTAACTGGGTGACATTCTATAGCTTGTATCATACAGGAGATCAGACTAGAGGATCTAATGGTCCCTTCTGGCCTTAAAACCTATGAATGCCCCTTTGAAGCACTGGTCAGACACTAAAAGGTGAGCCCACATTTACCTGTGTTATTTACAACCTGTACAAAGGATGACCTGCAGTATTTCTGTGTACCTGTCCCTCTTTTCCACCTTTGCCCACAACTGTTCATATCAGGTTGATTCATATGGGAACAATTTCAGAAATATTTCTTTCATTTAAGTAGACCCATTGAACTATAAGAGGTACAGTTAGAACATAAGACCGGCCATACTGGGTCAGACCAATGGTCCATCTAGCCCAGTTCTTGTCTTCCAACAGTGACCAATGCCAGGTGCTTCAGAGGGAATGAACAGAACAGGTAATCACTGAGTGATCCATCCCCCGTCACCCACTCCCAGCTTCTGGTAAACATCGACTGGGGTCACTTCAGAGCATGGGGTTGAATTCCTGCCCATCCTGGCTAATAGCTACTGGTGGACCTACCCACCATGGATCTAGTTCTTTTTTGAATCCTGCTATAGTTTTATAGTTAATTATGATTAAGTCTAAACATGGGAGGTAGTTTAGACCCCTGGGACATTTCCTTCCTGATCTAGAAGAAAATGCAGAACTGCTGTGTAATTTGTGATGCACATAGAACACATGACTCAGATTATATCAGTTTCTATCATTTTTTTTAGGAGCGTTAGACACGTTTGTAGATTAAGCTACAGTCCCTGTAACTATAAAACTCCACAATGTTTGGATTGCTCATTTACTGGCCTCAGTGTATCCCAGTGTCAGCTCCACCATCTGTTGTAGTGAGCCTTCCTCAGATCCATACCTACAAACTATTGTAGGTGACTATTAGTAGCTGTCTCTAAACCAGTCAGAAAGATGTGGCTTCAAGTCCAAATGTCAGATTATTTCAGGCTGTGTATAGGTCTAGAAAAAGAAAAACATCTAGAAAAGTGTGAGGAACCCTCTGCATTAGAAGATGCAAAACAGATCCACGAAGAATGCTCACTTGTGGAATTATTGGTGGACAGCATTAGGGGAGGCAGGCATGATGGAAACATGAATTGGAAATGAGGATATTACTCTCCACATCAGCGCTATTGTAGCAATCAGTGATTAGTCCAAAAAAATTGGCAGATGTACTGTGCAGTGGGGGTGTGCTGCAAAACTACTGCCTGGCAGTAACAACAACAATAATAATTTGCATTTATTAGCTGAAGCTCCTAAATTGCTTTACAAAAGGACTATCTCCATTTTTTAGATGAGGAAAAGGAAGCACAGGAAAGTTAACTCAAGGCCACACAGCTAGACTCTGGCAGAGCTACAACTAGAACCTAGGTAATCTGACTTCCAGCTATATGTACAAAAATGGGAAGACTCTCAGTAGGCAGCCATCAGAGGACGAAGTGAAATTTGGACTAGAGCTATTCAAATAGCTTTGTTTTGGGGATTTCTTTTCCACCAATCCCTCTCCCTTTTCTCTCCAGAGGGAAAATGTTTTGTATAGTTCAAAATTGTGCACATTTTTTGCCTGGAAAATTTTTGACCAGCCCTAACCAGGATGCTTTGTAGACATGGGCTGCAGTTTCTGTCTTGAGTTTTCTCCCTGTGTTGGTCCAAGGCTAATGTCTATAACTCTCTGGTAATCCACTCTAGAGTGATCAATACACTCAGGCATTTCCAACCATCCCAGAAATCCTCTCATGCCACCTCCCAGAGCAGGGCCGGCTCCAGGCACCAGCTTCTCAAGCAGGTGCTTGGGGCGGCTGTTCCAGACAGGGGCGGCAGTTCCAGGTATTTGGCGGCAATTCGGCGGATGGTCCCTCACTCCGCCTGGGAGTGAAGGACCTCCCGCCGAATTGCCGCTGCAGATTGCGATCGTGGCTTTTTTTAGATCGTGATTGCAGCAGCTTTTTTTTTTTTTTTTTTTTGGTTTTGGCTGCTTGGGGCGGCCAAAACTCTGAAGCTGGTCCTGTCCCAGAGAACCTCTTTCTTCCCTGCCAGTCATTCTATAACAGACACTTCACCCAGAGCTGGTGCAACAACAGATATGGATGAGTGCCGACTCTCACATCAGCTCCCATTGCTAGCTACGCCTACTCATCTAAGACTGTGCTGGAAGGGATGCCATGCTCTGTCCCAGTCATTTACTTTATTTTCTAGTCCTAAATATCAGGGCCGGCTCTAGGTTTTTTGCCGCCCCAAGCAAAATAATAATAATAATAATAAAAAATAAATAAAAACTTCCAAGAGCGCAACTGCCGAAGCAAAAAAAACAAAACAAACAAACAAAAAAACAAACAACAACCTGCAATTGTGCTGCCCCAAGCACGTGCTTGGTTTGCTGGTGCCTAGAGCTGGCCCTGCTAAATATCTATCAATCCAGAAATCCATGCTAATGTTTAAAAATCACTATGGTTGTGGTACTCTACTGAATTAAGGAGCTAGCATTCCTTGAGGTAAACCACTAACTGAAATAGATCATATTCAAGAGGGCTCCACCCTACAAGCTTCGTTTGGCCTCTGGAAAGGCACTGGCCAATTTATACAAGCTAACGCACCCAGCCGTTTCACCTGTGGCCAAAGAAGCAGGATTTTGCTGTGTCAATGACTAGTGATCGAAGCCCCTAGCTAAGGATTCCCCGGTTGCACCGTGCTATGGTAGGCCTTGTTTCCTGGCACTAGCAAAGACCTGACACACTCTGCGAGCCTTCAGTCGGGAGAAATGTGCCATCTGACTGGCTCTCTCTTTGGCAACAGATATTGCAAGAAAGGGTTCGGCCTTGAAGACACAGTTTCATTTTGATCAAGAAACATAATGTAGATTAGTGCATTTGAAACTCTGTAAGGGACACTGCATATGAATAACAGAGGGTCCTGTGGCACCTTTAAGACTGACGGAAGTATTGGGAGCATAAGCTTTCGTGAGTAAGAAAGCTTATGCTCCCAATACTTCTGTTAGTCTTAAAGGTACCACAGGACCCTCTGTTGCTTTTTACAGATTCAGACTAACACGGCTACCCCTCTGATACTTGCATATGAATGTTTCTTTTCTTCACCAGCTTGTAAAATCCCATTTACCCTCAGCACACCAGACAGCGTCCTCCACCTTCTTCCCAGCTCACCCTCCCACTTGCAAGCTGCTAACCAGGATCTGAAGAAAAGGAGATAGTTCAGCATGAAAACACATCTGTTGGAAAGGAGGGACTAAGGAAACTGAAAGAACAGTAACCAAAATGTCAGCGCTTCATGCTTGCAATTAGCAATAGAACATATGGAGAGTAGGAGGCTCTCACTGCCTGCTCTGAGTGAATCATCAGTTATAGAAGAGAAATTACCGAGCCAGGTTTTCCAAACTTAGGCACACAAAATTCCACGCACATCGTGCACACAATTGTGCAGCTCATTTCCTTGCGCAATTTCTGCAGCTGCACAGAACCACTGCATGTACAAATGGCTAATGAAGTGCAATCCTTAAGAGTCATTTTCATCACTTGCTCTTGGCAAGAAGGTTCTTTAAGATGCAAACTTGTGTGCAATTTGACTGCCGTCTTTCTCTAGGGATTTAATGCAACTGCCCATCGCCCTGGTATCAGAGCATCTGTAGAGGTGAAAAGCTTATCATCTGCCGAAATTTATTGTCATTTAACCTCTGCTATTGCTTTTTCAGCACCTCGGCTTCCATTTGCTCTGAGCCAATGTTGCAGTGGGACTGTCTGTGCCATCTTCTTACTGAGTCATTGACTCTGGGCAGTTCATTTAAAACATTTTCCAGCTGTGAAATGAAAAGTAAGAGATTTTAAATTACAGAGTGGAGAGTAGACCTCTGAAACTCTTTAGTCATGGAGAATCTGACCTGCTGTGTACCAAATACCGAAATCTGTCAGAGTACCTTAAAGCATGGCAAACAGGCAATCTTTTTTGGATTATGTAGAAAAAGGCCATCCCAGTAGTTAGAAACCAAATAATGTATCCTGCTGACTGTAGTAACTAGTGATGGGTGAAGCCTAAAATGTTTCAGGAGTTAAGAGCCCAGCATATGCTACTCTGTCACAGAGGAGAAGGAGCAGCCAGTGTTCACTGCTCCTTGTATCTTTCGAGGCAACTAGCAGTTTGGCATGGTTGCTCTTACAAAGATCCCACTTTTTCCATTAAGCAGGGCCGGCTCCAGGCATCGCTGAGCAAGCAGGTGCTTGGGGCGGCCAAGGGGAAGAGGCGGCAAGTCGGGCTCTTTGGCGGCAATTTGGCGGAGGGTCCCTGTCCCTCTCAGAGGGAAGGACCTGCCACCAAATTGCCGCCGAAGAAGAAAGCAGCGCGGTGGAGCTGCCACCGATCGCGATTGTGGCTTTTTGTTTTGTTTTTTTTCCCTCGCCGCTCGGGGCGGCAAAATCCCTGGAGCCGGCCCTGCCACTAAGCCTGGCTTCCCAGAGCTCGGAGCAGTTGGATAGAGTGTGCTAATAGAGAGCCAAGCGCCTGGACCTAGGGTGTATTGCCTTGTCACAAAAAGAGACAAAAGAGAAGTCAGCATCTTGAACCCAGTATGATTGTAACCAGCCCATAATGGGCTGATGGCCTAGCTGCTCTTCTGGGGGCTTTCTGTTGCTGCAGCTGCTCAGATCTGGGGCCTGTAAACTAAATAAACAAAAACACACAGAGACACATACACACACACACACGCAGACACTCCTACAACTTGCCATTACACTAGCTGGAGCAAAATGTTCCAAATGGTAAATATTAATTTACTGTGGGCTCAAATGATCCTTGGAGGAGCATGAAGCGCTACGAAATAGCACAGGACAGAGTGAAGCTGTCTGGATCTGAAATTATTAGACTTTAATATTAAAGGTTGGAGATGGGCCCAAATTGAAACCTCAGATCCAATTTCCACATCCTGATCTATCTGCACATTTCTACAGTGGTCAGCCCCAAAACACAGCTTCCAAACTCTGAGACTTGGACAGAGGAAATCCAAACACAAGCTTTCCCAGAGTTCAGGGTGGTCAGATTCAATGTCCAAATTTGGTCCCTTAGAGAGAGAGCTTTGAACTGAAACTCAGATCCCCGACTCCAGATTCAGGGCTTTGGTTCAGAACCAACTCTAAATAAGGCTGATTCTTCCCTAAGTCCCGCACCCAATTTGGCTCTGTAACTATCAGTCACTCTAGAAGTCACTGTTAATGGCTCACCCATCAGGTTGAAAGTGGGGGTGGGACCTCTTGAAAATTTAAAAAACATCAGTATGTCAGCTGTCAATGCTTGCAAGTAACAGAGCATATGGAGAATAGGAAGCTCTGATATGCACAGAGTAAAATGAATGAGTATCTTGACAGGGGATCCAATTACTGGGCCAGATCTTTAAGTTAGGACACATGTCTGTGTGCAAAATTTGTGGGCAAAAGCATATCAAATATGCTTCCATAATTTAACTGAACAATGGCATATAACATATTGGATTATTGCATGCATAAATGTCTAACTGGGTGACTCTGTGCATGCAGTTACTTGATTTGCACATGCAAGTGGTTCTTCTCTGAGAAGTAGCTGTCATGGCAGGTAGAGAAGGACGGCTTCCAAGAACATTTACGGTAGCATCCACACTCTGGTTCAGCGTTGCACTGAGGTCAGTGGGAGCGGAAGGAACTCAGCACCCCACAGAATCAGGCCCAAGCAGTTAATTATGCTGAGGTGAAAATCTCCTTTTTAATTCAAAGTAATAAACTCCGCCATAGAACTGGACAAATAAGTGACCCTGGAGTGACTTAGAAGTGGACCTGAGACAAAAAATTCAGGGAAGTTGAAACCAACAGTGAATGGGAATAAATATCACCACTCTATTCTCCCCACAGAGCCAATGTTAAGGAACAGCATTAACTGGAAATTGGTCAGAAGCGGCGGTGTAGTCCTAAATGGGCATCTACCGGAACGCCCCCGCCAGCATGGCCTCACATGCACCGTCGCTATGTGGAGGACACCTTTTTGAGAACAAAATGGCATCCCATGCAGCAAAAGTGCCTTTCCACTGCAAACTGGCCCCACTATAGCACAGGTCAGAGGGGCCAGGACTATTTGAAATTTCAAAATATTAAGACTGGTTTCCAATTCCCAAATGCTTTGCTGTGTCCAGTTATGAGAATAAACCATTACTTTTCTTTCTCAGACTCTTTGCACATTTTAGTGTGTCCTAATTTAGCAAATGAGACTCAGGCCAGGCCAGGTCCAAATTTTTATGAGGATTTTACAAAAATTTACAATTTAAGAAGGTTTTACAAACATTTAAGATAAGATTTTATTTAGAATTTTGGACATCTGTAAACTATTGATGCAAAGATGTATTTTCCAGTCATGCTTGGAGCAGCCTCACTAACTGAGTTCTTAAAGTATATACTGTATTATAAACACATATTTGTTATTTTCCCTCAATATTTAGAGCTTTTTGTAAAATTACTATTCGGCCATTAGAATGTTATGTATTGTTTGTTCATCATTGTATTTTAGAGGCACTTAGAAGCTGCAATTGAGATTGAAGTCCCATTGTGGTAGGCACAGTACAAACACATATTGAGAGATGCAGCAGGCAGTAGATTGATAGCTTGTAGAACTGGGAAGCTATATCCTTCCCATGTACAGCACTGTACAATTGGCTATATTCACCATTATTATCATTTCTGTGTGGTAATGTCTGGATGCCTCAACCAGGTTTGGGCCCCCTTGTGCTAGGCACTGTAAAAAATAAAATTATGGGAGACTCTCTCTTTCCCTCAAAACATCAGGTATTGGCAAAAGGCAGCATACCAGAGTATCTGGAACAAGTCTGATCTCCTATAGTGATGCCTATGGTCATGTAACTAAAATTTAGTTCAGAAAATATATTTTTTTCTGCTTGAAGAATCTTATAAACAGTTTTGCATTGTGCTTAATGCACAGCAAATCCCATACAGAAATCGCTTGTCCTTTTTTGGTGTAAAATCCATTCCTTCAGCAATGAGAACTAAATCCCAGGTACAAATGAGAGACAGCCTGCAGCCTGAAACCTAGACTCCTGGTTGCAGATGTCAGCACAACAGATGCCTTTTTCTTATGAAATTCCCACACATGTGAGATGCTTGAGTTCACGTACGCTTCACTACCCTGTCCTTCAGCACTTCATTTCCCCAGAATGAGTGAAAGTTTAAATAGGGCTCTGCTTCCAATAGCAATGGCAAATGCCGTTTTGAATTACAAAGAGTTGAATAAAGGACTCTCTCTGGGTAACTTGACACATGTTACAAACTCTTTTCTTTTCGGCATTGTCTCAGGTCTTCCTCTAGGGACCAGGAAACTGAAAGGTTGAAAATGCTTGAGCAACACAAAGAGCCCAGCGTAGAGAAAACCCAAGCAGGAGTTTGTTGAATCCTTTCAGTGCTGCAGCACCTGTCACGTCAGCAGAGCACTGGTAAGCTTACTGAATATAGACTGGCCTGCTCTTTAGACAGACAGCAAGAAGAAAGACGAGAAGAAACGCAGGCTAACCATACAGTTTACAAACTCCAAGCTGCCAGGGAAAGCAGGGAGAACTAGGCCAGGAACTGTCCCTTTCGCTGATGCCCTGAACAAAGGGGGAGATTGTGCTAGCCTGTGAGTTGTTTCTACCTAGTCTGGTCTCACTGCTGGAAGTGGAGATAGGGCTGCCTGATGGCTTGCAGAGCTTGCCTGGTCCCAGGCAGCTGCTCATTGTGCTTGTATTCCAAGTCAGCCCTGGAAAGCTTAGAGAAACACCTGGGTATTAGCATCGTCTACCCACAGGAATGAAGATGTTATCATCAGCATAATCCTTGCATTGTTGCAGTGCGTGGGCATATGTAGGAGGGAGGAGGATTCGTATTCTAATATAAGTTCTTTTAGAAATAAAAGCCAAGCAAAAAAAAAAAAAAAAAAAAAAGGAGAGAGAGAGAGAGAGAAAGAAAGAAAATTCTGAGACCCAATAATCTGTTAAAGCTGATCATTATAGGCCAAGTAATACAGAATTAAACGGAAATTTGAACTATCCTGCCCAACAACAAGGAATATAAGCCCGGATGGTAGTACAAAAATAGTATCTTTTTATAAAATGAAAAATCTGTGCTAAGCCACCAAGCTCCAAAGTAGCATCTGGTTCTTCTGCTAAAGTATCATCCTTCCCTGCCAGATATAACCCAGAGATATCCTCCTTCGTTCTTGCTACTGTCCTTCCACATGGAAAAAGAAGGTGAGCAGCTTCTTCCTCCCACCACCAAACATGATAAAAATAAACTCATTACAAACATCTATAGTAATTACTGATCAGGATTTGGAGAGGAATTCTCAGAGGGCACTTTCACGATGTTTGTGCCAAAATAATGACCTGTCTGTTTCTTGACATTTATCACCCTTGAAAGGGGTTATCTTTTGGGGTTCAGAAGAGATTCATTTTTCTAGGTCTAACCAAAGAGGGAGAAGAACCATGTGGTTGTATGTTAGAGATGGGCTGAATCGCTAAAGCTTTGGAGGTTTGGATAAGCAAACTGAAGTTCAGATGTTTATCTGACCCTCTTGGGTTTGCATAACTGGACCAGAAATACCATGGAAAACGAATCCTTCTGAATCCTCATGAACCCATATGCGATGGAGCTCAACAAAACTTGCCAGTTTTGTTTAGAGTGTTATACTTTCACCATACTGGGTTGGAACAAATCTGTAACTTAAACCAACATTCAATAGGTGAGAATTCGCACAAACCAAACCCTACAGAAAAGATAGCTGAAACCCACATGAACCAAAACCAGGCAGTCTTGCAGTGAGCTACCTGGAAATCCTTTAAGCAGTCACAAAAGTATTCTTATTGATACGTCCTCGTTATTTCTAACACGATGCTGCAGCATTGATTTTTCTTATCCAAAACAAGATGTTATCTATGAGACCATGTCTTCTGAAAGAAGGAAAGATGCAGGTTGGGCTATGCGCAGAAGCTAATATTTGGGTTGAGATTTATGGTTCAAAATACAAAGAAAATGTTTCAGTTAATTTCTCTTTTCTACACCTGTAATTTTTCCGTCAAAGTTTATTTATTCAAACAGACTTTAGAATATAAAGAAATAGACAAGCACTTGAAGTCATTGTTTTCTTTTATCTAGCCCATCATTTGGACAGCCAGTAAACGAAACTGGGTCCAGCTCTGATCCTCGGTCTTATCAATTCAGTGACTGCTTCCTTCTCAACTGTTCTTATTCTCCTGGACTTGCTCCCTTCACACACTATTGTGGCATCAATTCTAAGTCCATTGAAACTGGACAACTGATGCTATGTTTGCTTATAGATCTTGTGCTGTACCCAGTAAGCTTCCCCCGGGCATCTGTGCAGAGTTGTTTTAAAAGAATTACCACTTTATTACTGTTGGCTCTCTGGGTGCACAATATAAGCACCCAACCTCGTAGCTATCTGGAATTATGGCATATAAAACTTAAAAAAAATTAATGAGTGGTCAATGGCTTACCTAAGAGAATATATTTATTCCTTGTGACCTTTGTGTTAGAGTGTAATATAAGCATTTATTTTTTGTGGTAAGATCAGCCAATAATCCAAACATACCAAAATTAGACCTCCTGGAGAGAGGTGTTCAGGATTCTTAGCTGGTATAAGCAGGGAGCACATTCTTTTCACAATCCTAAAGTTACTGTAATCTTTTAACACACTTTTCTTTCATTTCAGCTTTGCATCTATGTATATATGTGTGTGTGTGTGTGTGTGTGTGTGTGTGTGTGTGTGTGTGTGAGTGAGAGAGAGAGAGAGAGAGAACAAAAGGGAAACAGAGAGAGAGAGAGAGATCCATATTAACATAGCTTACGAGATTTCCAGATGCTTACTAATGAAAAAAACAAAGGATGAAATTAAGAAGAGGACTTACATAAAAATAATCTGAAACTAAGTCTACATTCACCCAGAGGTTTGCTGCAGTTTGGAAACCTTTTGCATGAACCTGGACTGATTTATGATTTTGCACCAAAACCGCACAAGCTTGGGGATTTTGCATGGTTAGGATGTGAGACCAGATGAATCTCTGTGCTTTTGAATTGGTTTCACATTGTGTTTTGGGGTTTACTCAAATCCCAGAACACAAAAAGAAAAAGTCAGGGTTGTGAACCTCCAGGAATTGAAATCAAGAGGAAGACCTGCAACCTCCTGAAAAGCACAATAGCCAAGTTTTTCACAGCTCTTCTCGTGAAATAGGACTTCCACACATTCTTTTTACACCGTTGATCCCTTTGAAACTGCACCCTCTTCCACTGCTAGTTTGAGAGCCTAAAGTTACACACGCAACCTTCTTACCTGAGCTCTAAAGTATTTACATAGCTTGGATCCAGATCCTCAACTCGTGTAAATCTGCAAGACTCCATTAAAGCACTGTGGCAATCTTTTGTCTGTTCTTTACAATATGTCATCTCTTCACACTTTTCATTTTGAAATTTCACCCTACCTAGCAATGTATTACAATTGTGATACTTGCTTTATTTGCATTGCTGAAATGCCTAGAAGCCCTGATTTTTGTTCTAATCTAAATTGATCACTGATTTCCATTTCATTAAGGACGCTTGCCCAGCTCTCACAAAGTCACGTCTCTCCACTTAACTATGCAGGATTTACTCTCCCCTTTTTATTGATTTATCTTTTTGATTGTAGGTTCACCTATGATAGAGGTTCATCTGCACTTCTGTGAGTTCAATAGAGCAGAATCAGGGTGAGGCGGAGTTCTCATGAATATCCCACTTGAATTGTTGTAGTTTCTCCTTCAGTCTGCTGCTAGACATTTTCTTCATTGAGGAGTCATTCGTTACAGCATCAAACCTGATATTGCTGTGATAATAGCAATTCCTATGCCCACCTTCTATCGTCTAGTATCTTCTGCATGATTCATAAGACTATGGCAAGTATCCTCCCTTCTTTTGTAGCCACTGAAAGCCTTTTCTAAAAAGCAGTCAGTTATGATATCAATACATTACTACTTCTCCAAATGTTGCTTCAATGTGCCATTCAGCTCATTATTTACTACTGGGGTAGTTAAAGTCAGCCAATAGTATTCTGCTAGCAGATTTTGCCATTTTCTTGATCATTTTTAACATATTAAGCCCCCTACCTTTGTTCTGAGCGGGATATCTGTAGTATCTAGGGGCAGATTTTCAAATGTATTTAGGCACCTGAAGATGCAGATATACAGTATGTCTAGTGGGATTTTCAAAAATGCCTAAGCAGGTTAGATGCTTAACTCCCACTGATTTTGAAATTAAGCCTGTGCTTACTTGCAATGGGAGTTAGACACCTAAATTGCTTAGGTGCTTTTGAAAATCCCTCTAGGAAGCTAAATACCTTTGAAAATCTGGTCTCCAGTCTGCAGCCACATTAATATTTCTGTTATCTGGAATTAGGGTGACCAGATGAGAGACGTGAAATATCGGGATGCAGTGGGGGAGGGCAGTGTGTGCTGGCAGAGCAAAAAAAAAAAAAAAAACCCCAAGAGCCGGCGGCGGAGGAAAGAACAAAAACAAAAGCAAAAACAAAAACAAAAAAACCAAGTGCCGCCGGAGCACAGGAAAAATTGGTGGGGGTTGAGCACCCACCGGCAGCTCCATGTCCCGCCCCCCTGCACCAGCTCGCCTCTGCCTCCCCTGAGCAGGCTGCCGCGTCCTGCTTCTCCCCCCTCCCTCCAGCACTTGTGCCACTATACAGCTGATTAGCGCAAGCTTGGGAGGCAGGGGGGAGGAGGAGGAGAAATGTGGCGTGCTTGGGGAAGAGGCAGGGCCAGGGCGGGGATTTGAGGAGGGATCCAATGGGGCAGTGAGGGGGCGGGGCAAGGGCGGGAATTTGGGGAGAGATCCAATTGGGGAGGGAGGGGACAGAGTCGGGGTGGAGTTGGGGCAGGGGGGCGCGAGCCCCCTCCGCCTGTGCGCCGGAGGACAAAATATCGGGACAATTCGTGTCCCGACTGAACATGTATAATGCAATGGCACTATCTAGCCTATTTTTCCCGCATAGCTAAAAAAGACAGATCACTAACATTTAGAGATTATCTCCAGTAAAATGAAATGATCCATTATCTGAACTAGGTTGCATGGGCTTTATGTTTTAATGCATGAGTGTGCTCAGAAGTAAAATGTGAGGCAGTCTATTAACCCACAAAACATAAAGAGCTAGCATAAGCCACTAGGATCCTTCTCAAACCAGCTTCTGAAAATCTACTGTGGATCCCCCATCACCACCAGGTTCTCCAGTTGTAGTTTTTTCTTCTTCTTCAACACTTAGCCAAACAGTTGGTTGTACTGATCGTTCACCATTTGGTCCATTCCTGTGCAGTCGCAAAGGCTTGATGGGCCAAAAGTCCAACGTCGAGACAGACTTGATGCACCCATGTAATAGGGGGTCTGTCTCTGGACCACCTCCACCCTCGGTTCATGGAATTTTATCCCGGATATTACGAGCCACCCAGAGAACGGCGTTCGCCGGAACATCCTGCGGCATTCTGGTGACATGTCCGAAAAGCGTAAGACGCCGGTTGAGGACAATGGCCCCAGTAGCCTGTAGACCAGAGCGACTGTAAACATTTGCATTACGAATGAAGTCATTCCAATTTATGCCCAGTTTATGATGTTGGCATTTTGTGTGAAAAGCCTCCAGTTTTGCCCAGTCTGAGCAGCATAGTGTCGATGCTTCGCAGCCATACAGTAGTATGGAGAGGCTACAGCTCGAATAGATCCTGAGCTTGGCTGTCATGCCGAGATGATGTTGATTCCAGAGTTGTCATAGACGAACCATGGCAGACGTTGCAATGCCAATCTGATGAAGAACCTCTGTTTGAGAGTTGGAGGAACTGGTGAGCATAGATCCCAAATTGTTGATACTTCTATATTACATTGAGGGCCAGATCCTCAGCTGATGTAAATCAACTTAGCTCCATTGAAGTAAATGGAGCTGTGCTGATTTTCTCCAGCCACGGATCTGGCCCTTAGGGACTCCATTTGCACTGAAAAGTATATTAAGCAGCACAGCCTCTCAACAACTCTATTTTTAACTTCTCTGCAAGTGGTATTAGTTTATGTAAGTCTTGTTTACATGTCATGTATTTATTTACTGGCTAGGGATATAAAGAAGGCTTACATACCACACTATAGTTATTCTAGTGCAGCTGCCCAGCAAAAATGTGCGTCACTGTGATTCAGATTTATTTTTGCCCCGTGCTAGTGTTTTGAATGAACAAATGAAGTGTCCTGGATGATGTTGACTTGTGCAATCAAAGAACAGTATGACCGTTCTAAACACGGGCAAGAATTCTTGTGCCAAGAGTTCTTGTGCCAGGATTTTTTCTAGGAAAATAATTGAAAAAAAACAATTACAGAGACCAGTTTTGGGCTAATCAATTCAGCTCACTCTGACTGGTTGGAAGGCTTTCACATTATGTTAGGCCCCTACAATCCCAGTTGTTCATGCTGCACACAATATCAATAAATCACTCTTCATTGATGTAGGGTTGTGTTAAATGGTTCAAATTAAGTTGGACTCCAAAGTGCAAAAGTCTGAAGAGATTTTAGCAAACTAGAGAGCTATTGGAAAGGTTGGAGAAAGGAAGGACATCCTTACCTTACTCTTTGATCCAGTTTCTCTAATCACAAACTGTTAAGCAATTGCTGGGTTTGAGTCCATTAATAAAGTTATTCCTTGGGCAACTGGGTATAAGTTGTCTTCAGAAGCATCAAGACCTGGTAGGGGTTTCTCCTAAACTGCCACGGGAGGCAAAAAAGTTTGATGGGACAAAACTGCAGAAATGTAGTTGAATCATCACCTCCCTGACAATGACCATATGTTAGGTAAATTGGCACACTACTAATTTGATACTGCTTACAGGATTGCTGGGGAAACAAGCAACAGTTTTACTACTTCAAACTACTGTGTTGACATAATCCACTCCCTTCTCTTCCAAGCCTGCGGAGTTCCTTTCTTGGATCTGAAAAAGGGACATTTTCCCCAAAAGGGAACTCTAAATTCTTTGATTGTAAAATTTGGCAGGTGTGATTGGATTTTAAGGTTGAAACTGAAATAAAAACCAGCCAACCTTACTGTGTTCTTATCCAGCTTCTATGTTTTCACAAAGTCTGTCTAATTTAGGATCATTTTATCTGGGTGGGGGGGAAGAGGGGAAGGAGAGAGAGAAGGGAGAGGAGATACAAATGATTACAAGTTAAAACTGTCCAGCATTTTTTTTTCTTTTTGGGGGTGAAATTTAAATGATTTCTGAGCAAGTTCAGCAAGCCCGGAGTTACTTTTTGAGAGAGTTGAAGGAAATGATTTAGTCAGTGCAATAGCTAATTCACTCAACCGGATCTACCGCTTAGAAAGTTTTTTGTCTCTTCGTTGGCAGCACTCCAAAAGGAGGAGGGTTTGGAGACTTAAGGGCTTGTTCAAAGAGCATTTGTACTTATGCACCTGCTGTATCCAAGACTTTTCTGTAGTTCTGTGAGAATTGTCTGAATAGACCTCCACTTGTGAGATTGTTCATGTGCCCTAAGTGCTGGGCTGAAACCCTCTAGGACGTGTTGACCATTGGGGCCAAACACATGGTCCTTTGTGGAGCTCAATTTTTAGATCCAGAGGTACATAAGGAATCATGGCCCCATCTTCACCCCAGTCCCTTTTTGATGACCAAAGCAGCAAACATCCTCTCTCTCTCTTCCTTTCAATCCCTTTGCAGACGCTATAGTGTAGTTAGGGTTTGCTTGTTATTTGTAGTTATACATTTTAAAAGTTATTCTGGGTAGACTTGGTTGCTCGTGTTAGGATCTGTACTGTTGGGTGGCATTAGATGGTTCGGTTTGTTTTCTAATTCCAGTCAGTAGCTTGGATCTGGCCCACCCTGGCATCCTCTAAGCGGCCCTGATTCAAGAGATGTAGGAATGCAGGAATTGCCTGATTGGATTAGACCTGAGGCTAATGTAGTCTCTGACAATGACTGTACCATATGCTTCAGACGAAAGTGTAAGGATCTCACAGTAGGCAGATGTGGATAATCTAAGAACATAAGAATGGCCATTCTAGGATAGACCCAGTGGTCCATCTAGTCCAGTATCCTGCCTTCTGACTGTGGCTAGTACCAGCTGCTTCAGACAGAGTAAACAGAACAGGGCAATTACTGAGTGATCCATCCCTTTTTGTCCAGTCCCATCTTGTGGCAGTCAGAGGCTTAGGGACACTCAGACCATGGGGTTGCATCCCTGACCATCTTGGCTAATAGCCATTGATGGACCTGTCCTCCATTCATTTCTTATTATTTTTTTTAACAGTTATACTTTTGGCCTGCCTTCACAACATTCCCTGGCAATGAGTTCCACAGGTTGACTGGACATTGTGTGTAGAAGTATTTCCTTTTGTTTGTTTTAAACCTGCTGCCCATTAATTTCATCAGGTGACCCCTGGTCTTTGTGTTCTGTGAAGGTGTAAATAACACTTCCCTATTCACTTTCTCCACACCAGTCATGATTTTATAGACTTCTATCATAACCTTCCCTTAAGTTATCTTTTTTCAAAGCTGACCAGTTCCAGTCTTTTCAGTCTTTCCTCATATGGAAGCTGTTCCATGCCCCTAATCATTTTTGTTGCCCTTCTCTGTCCTTTTTCCAATTCTAATATATGTTTTTTGAGATGGGGTGACCAGAACTGCATGGAGTATTCAAGGTGTGGGCGTACCATGGATTTATGGAGTGGCAATATGATATTTTCTTTCTTATCTATCCGGTTCCTACTGGTTCCACACATTCTGTTCACTTTTTTGACTGCCGCTGCACATTGAGCAGATATTTTCAGAGGACTATCCCTGATGACTCCAAGATCTCTTGAGTTGTAACAGCTAATATAGATCTCATCATTTTGTATGTATGGTTGGGATTATGTTTTTCAATGTGCATTACTTTGCAGTTATCAACAATGAATTTCATCTGCCATTTTATTGCCCAGTCATCCAGTTTTGTGAGATCCCTTTGTAACTCTTTGCAGTCTGCTTTGGACTTAACTATCCTGAGTAATTTTGTATCGCTTGCAAACTTTGCCACCTCACTGTTCACCCCTTTTTCCAGATAATTTATGAACATGTTGAATAGGACTGGTCCCAGTACAGATTCTTGGGAGACCCCATTATTTACCTCTTTCCACTGTGAAAATGGACCATTTATACCTTTGTTTCCCATCTTTTAACCAGTTACTGATCCATGAGAGGACCTTATCTCTTGTGCCATTACTAATTACTCTGCTTAAGAACCTTTGGTGAGAGACCGCTGAAAGATCCGTCTCATTTAGATCTCAAATATTTAAAGACTGGCTTAAGCCCAAATGAATGAGGCTTAAGATCCTTTCCAAAATGTTTGTTATTATGACAACTCTGGATATTCTTGTTATCTATATAAATAACCAATCCTTTTATGAATCTTTGCTATGTTCTTGGTGTCAATGACTTCCTGTGGCAATGAGTTCCTCAGTCTAACTGTGAGTTGTGTGAAAAAGTTTTTACTTTTATCAGTTTTGAATTTCCCACTCTTTAATTTCATTGAATGCCACTCTGTTCTTGTATTATGAGACAGGGAGAACAGAAGCTCCCAATATGCCTTTTCTACCTTTTGTTATTTTATAGAATGTTCACCTTAGAAAGGAGACAAATAAATGGGCAGATGATAACAATCTCAGTCTTTTTAGTATCTCTTCAAATGAGAGTATTTCCAGGCCCTTAATCATTTTAGTTGCCCTTCTCTGAATCCCTTCCAATTCTGCAATATCCTTTTCCAGATGGGGTTACTAATACTGCACACGGTATTCCAAGTGAGGCTGCACTGCTGATTCATATAATGACATTATAATAGTCCCCTTATTATTGTCCAGTCTATTTCTTATGCATCCAAACATCATCTTTGCTTTTTTGACCGCAACTGAACTTTGAACAGAGATCTTCCTGAAGCTGTCTACAGTGATGCTCAGATCCTTTTCCTGAGAGGATACAATTAATTTAAAATCTTGTAAGATGTAGGAGTAATTTATTTTGTTCCCTCCAATGTGCATTCATTGACATTGAAGTTCATTTGCCATCATGTTACCCGTTTACCTGCCTTGTGTAGGTCACTCTCAAGTTTCTTACTGTAGTTTATTGAGAACTGTATTGGAATTGCAAGCTATTATTTTAATGAGGGTGCACTGTTCCTGGTCCTGCTTGCAGGCTAGGGGACTGTGTAGGAAAGTATGCAATCAGAGTCAGTCTATCAAGAGCCAGTTAAGAACAAGGTGGTGAGAGTTGTGCCTCTCTGCCTCAGGGAGTAGCCTGCTATCTCTCTGTTTTTGTGTTATCGTTCTGGATTCTAAGGATAAAAGTGATGTTATGGTGTAATCTTCCAGCAAGATGTTTTATCTAACTTCTTTCTGTGTGTATGCTGTGAACATAACACTTATAGTCCTCTCTAGTCCTATCTAATCTAAATAACTTTATATCATCCTGAAGACCAGCATGTCCCATTGCCTTAAATGCCAGGATGGGAAATACTCCCTCGCAGCATTCTCTTTCTAAATAGGATTCACACCAATGGCCTATAAAGAGTAAGAAAGTCATTTAACAGTTTTAATCGTTGAGAAGGCTTTGCAGCAAGAATGGCTGGATTCATCCCCAAGTCTGACAGCCTGGATGGTGGCACTACTGATTACTGAGCTCTGATTTGGAGTGTTCTCAATATGCTCAGCAGATCTTGCTGGAAAGTTATAAATTAGGCTGACCTATGCCTTCAAATAGAAAAGTGGTTTCATTATAACTTTTCAGTAAGGCGAGTGTTCCATTAAGATTTCCATTGATCATAGACTGTTTATTATTTCTTTAAAAATGTCTGGACTGTCTAGAGTTCAACTTGCAGCCCTATCCGCATATCACCCTCCAGTGTCAGGACATTCCTTATTTGCACACACTAATGTATAGACATTTTTGAAGGGTTGGCTGCATGCATTCCCACTGTGTAAGAGTCAACACCTTTCGCAGGGATTTAAATTTGGTGCTTCCATTATGCATGAATCTTTAGGAGGATGGCTATTGTGTTACCAGTGTGTTTGTTAGATGGAATAAAAACTAACCTAGGACTGGAAGGGCCCTCCTGGGTCATCAGTTCCAGTCCCCTCCTATCACAGACAACCACATCATATAATTCAATTCATAAACATAGCAAGCTCCATCTTAATTAGCTCGATCATTTGCTCCTACTACTCCTATTAGAAAGCTTTTGCAGAATCTTACTCCTTTGACAGTTAAAAACCTTCTAATTTCCAGCCTAAATTTATTCAAGACCAATTTATACCCTTTGTTCTTGTGCCAACATTGTCCTTTAGCTTATATAAAATGGATAACTAATAAAAGTTTATTTTTAATGTCTTTTGCCCAGTTCTTTCATTTAAGAGTGATTCTTTTAGCATTTGCATTTATCATTGAAACAAAATAAATGAGGGTGAAAATGGGTTGGGACAAAGAATCTTATAAACACTTCTTTGATCTGAAAGTCCCATAAGCAAGCTTCGCAGTATAGTGAACCAGAAATAATATTCTTGGCTAGATATTGCTACTCACTGTATCTATTCGGTCTGTCCAGGAGATTATTAAACCCATGCCATTTCTCTAGTCCTCTCATTCAGAATAATCACCTGGAGATTATGTGTTTAATAAGTAGTCCCCACCATATCAGACATAGGACTGGAAGGGACCAAGTATGGCCATTCTTGTGTTCTTAACTTCCAAGTACCTCTAAGAATAACTGTCCCATTTCAAATTAAAATGTCCCTGAACCTCTCGGTGAGCCTGTAGAAAACCCCAATTCCACTGGAATTCTCTGCTGCATGTATCATATACAGAGCTTAAAGCTTTCATAGGGTTGAAAAAACACATCTGGAATTGCAAGGTAATCCTGATTCCTTTTACATTAACATTCTTAGGGTAAAGATTGGTTATCTATATCCAAAGTCAACTTCCCAGTGCCAACCTTCACTCATTTAGGGTAACCGCCAGCAGTGGTTATGAGGAATAAATAATAATATAACCAATAAAATATCACTCTGATGGGTACGATAGAAGAACTTGCCTTCTTTATTCTTACACTCTTTCAGATCTTCTTCATAAATAAAGTTATACATTTTCCCTTACTCCAGTCTTCTACAAGTTCTGTGGAAAAGGTCAAGTCCTTTCTTACTAGCCTTTTCAATGACTTTTAGCAGATGTGTAATTATATGCAAGAGTCTTCCTTTGTTTAAATTTACTGGATTTCTCCATCTCAGTTCTTAGTATAATTAGTTGGCCAAGATTTTAAAAAGGAACTAGTGATTTTGGGTCCTTGACTTGAGACCTTACAGGTGCCTGATTGTGGTCAGAAAGAATGGAGCACTTCAGAAATTTGGCTTTCATAAGGTGCCACAAATTTAGGCAGTAATAGGTTGAGCTACTTTCCAGGAAGCAAAATCCAGTCTTTCATATAGGTTCACAGGATCTCTCATCTACCTTTTCTTGAACTATTGCTTTTGACTGTCAATTAAAGAGCATCCGTTCTTAGCCGAAGGTCTTTTGTGAGCTTTCATGGTGCACTGAATATCCCAATCTTCTTCTTCTTGCTCCCATTCAAGTTTCTTATTTTGTTCATTGACAAATGCCTCTGTCATATCTCACTACCCCTTGAGTACAGTGTTGATTTCAATGGGAATTTTGCCTGCTGAAGGACTGCAAGATCAGGCAGATACATTTCTATTTTTCCCTTCAGAGCAGTCTTACCATGCCATCCTCTTGCTTTGACCACTGAACTTTACTATATGCTTTCTGGGAGGTGTGTGATTTCATTACAGCCTCTGTAGATGTGCATTTCATCCCTACCCACAGCACATTTACTATTACTTTTTCTCCTTTCATTTCAGGAATGCATACCACTTGCCATTTCTGGCTAAATTATTCCTTAAGGCAATTAAGGTGAAACACTATAGTGAAAGAAGTAGCTAGTGTTTTGAATTAGCAACAGCATTTGGTGCAGTTTCCCCCTCCCTCTCTGACTTCTTTGGAAATGTTAGTTTCCCCTCTTTCCTGCAAAGCTGTATAATAGATTTGATTCCCATAGAGCTGCTGAGAAGAGCTCCATGTGCAGTTTCTCTTAGTGGTGTTGAAATAAAATGTTTGCCAGGACAAGCCGATTCTCAAAATTGCCTGATCCGTTACCCTTGTTTATTGATCTCTCTCAATCTGTACCTCTTTGCTACATTGCAATTCAAAAAACTTTTTGACTTTTTCTTTATAATTGCTCTAAAATCAGCATCAGATTGTGTTTCTGCAGAGTATTAATAAATTCTTGTGTTTGGCTATGGAACTCTTTACTCTCATGACTTGGCTGCTGTTTGGGACAATTTGGGAGTTCTGTCTGTACCACTTCTGAATGATGATGATTTTCTGAAATTATATAATGAAATTACAGTGTCATGGAAAGCCTGTCTGTATGTGGATCCACCATGAGTTTAGCAGAGATGTGTTATATCTTTGCCAGGCCAGACAACAGCGAGCGATCAGCATTCAGTGATCATGTATTCAAAGTAAAACACCTTGGGATGATGGGTTTGCTGTAACTGGGAGAAGACACTTCCTCCTCTTGTCTGAAGGGAGCAGCACTTGGGAGAAAGGGAAAGTTACAGGGAGGAAAACAAAAGAGATCAGGTGACCAGGAATGGTTTAAAACAAAGGAACACACAAGAACATGGGGACAGAAAGAGTAAGTGTGGGGCAGAAGACAGCAAGGTGACAGAAGCTGGAAAGAGACTCCATAGGGAGGGAGACCAACCAGCATGTGACAGCCTGCATGAGGAGGAAACACTCAAGGGTGCTGGAACAATTTTTATAGTGGGGGTGGTAGAAGCAGAAACCATGTATTTGGGCTGTTATTACTACTTCAAGCTAGGGGGTGCTGCCGTATCCCCAGCACTCTTAGTTCCAGCACCTCAGGAACATCTTGCCCGCCAACTTTCCTGGACCCCAGTGGCTCCCCTGGGACTCCCAAGGGAAGGATAAGATAGGAAGTGAGACATTGTGGTTTCAGATGTTTGTGTGTGTGTGTGTGTGTGTTGACTGCTTCACAACGACTGTGCAGCCCTGAGAGAGTTAAACTGTTACCAGAAGCTTCACACCTATGGGGTGGAGATCTGGGTGGGATGTGTGTTTAAGAACCGGGGAGGTGGAAGGGTCAGGACTGAGCCCCGAGGGGCCAGGTGGCTGGACAATGGTTTCCAACACTTGGGTGAAGGATGTGCCAGATGGAAGATCTGAGCCCGGAGAATGTGCCTAGAAACTCTGAGGTTGAGCCAATGGCTGGACTCTGTTCAGAACTCCAGGAGCTTGAAACAGCCCAAGGATCTATATCACAGAGGCTTTGATTCCTCTCACAGTGGGTGGCTAGAAAGGGGTGCTCACTAGGATCTGTGATGCTGTATGACCAGTTTATTGGCTTAAATCAGCCTGATTTCCTGGAATTCTTCTAAAGTGAACTGAAACAAGCCTGGCAGTGACAGGATTACATCAGTCGGGAAATCCATTCTTATTCCAAGTAAGTGCTACTTGTTTCTCATTCCTCCTGGTACACATCCAGCAGTAACTGTCCTTCAGGTGCGTTGGTGGAGTTACAGCTGTTTATCTACTAGCTCTAAAAAGGCCTATAAAATCCATCTCTCCAGGATGTGAATCCTATAGCAGAAAATGCTACTAGATGCCTGTTGCAGCACTTGGGTATTTATCCATTATTATTTACACAGCTATAAAATGTCCTTTTCTCTGATAGCTTTTATATATGATTTAGGCCATTCTTTCTAATGGGCTTCTAGCCACTCAAGTTTATCATTGACTCTCTCAGTCACTGGCACTAAGTTATGCCATAAACACAATGACAGGTCGTCTTTACTTAACTAACATGTGAGGACAACATAATGCATTCTTCTGTGTTTTTCCACTGCCTTTTTCCTTTTATGTTGACTTAAAAATAAATTAAGATTCAACTTATATTAGTCAGCCATAGATGCCGACTTTAGAGGTATGACAAGTAAATGTAAAGAGAGGTTAAAAAGCCTTTTTGCTTTAATTTACACTGAACTAAGAGGTACAGAACGATACGGTAAGATGGTGGAGTGGGCTGGACAGCAACAACAACTGGAGAGCCAGACTCAGGGAGTCATATTTTGGTTTTGGCAAAACCTCAGTTGTGTTCTGTTTCTCTGACAAAAGCCAAACCATCCCTAGTTTTGGATTCATAGCCAAAGCACCAGAAGACCCTAGACCTTAGACAGGTCTCATAAAGGTCTTTAGTGAATAAGTGCCATAAGGAGATGACTAAACATAACAGACAAGATGGCTGCAGGAGGGGCAATGAAAGTGAATGATACATAATGTGGCACTCTGAAGTGGGTGTGTTGTAATCTGCTTTATATATAAGAGAGCACTCCAGCCCCTGACAAAGATTGAGCCCAATGGCACATATTCCATTTCTATCCATTTTAGCAAAATCCAGTGTTCTTGGGACCTCTACAACATGTAAATAAATAAATTATAAATAAATTAATGGAGATATCCCATCTCCTAGAACTGGAAGGGACCTTGAAAGGTCATTGAGTCCAGCCCCCTGCCTTCACTAGCAGGACCAAGTACTGATTTTGCCCCAGATCCCCAAGTGGCCCCCTCAAGGATTGAACTCACAACCCTGGGTTTAGCAGGCCAATGCTCAAACATCTGAGCTATCCCTCCCCCCCATGGTTCATCCTGATAGTTGCTGCACTCAAGAACATCTTACAAATAAAATTACTGCCACCATGTTTCATTAACAATAAGTGATGCGCAGAATTGTCTGAAACATGCTGAGAGACCAATGTTACATGCCAAGCTCCACCCTTTGTCTAGCAACCTAGCTTTCATTCTAGAGTCCTTGGTCCCTCACCAGTCCAGGTCCCTCCTGAAATCTGACCCACTTTCTTTAGTTCCACTCATCATTCTACAATAGGCATTTCTAAGGCCAGCACCACTTTGGGATTTAAGCACTAAGCTCAGTAGTCAAACATGCTACTATCATCTTCGGAAGACAGAAATGATCTAACACATATCTCCTCCCCATATGACACACTTTGCCATCTATAGAAGCAGCAGGCCTTGACCTGACCTGGCTACCTTGGCTTATAAATTGTAGACAGAACCAGATTACTGTAAATCCAGTTTCATAATAATTGCACCCACTGCACCCACAGAGAGAGCAGAACACCCCTGAGCAGAGCAGAGACTATACCAAATAAAACTGTGCCTCTTAGAAAAATATAGCATTTGTCATGTGCACTAATGCAAAGGCCATTGTGAAAGAAACCAGGCTGAACAGATGTGTGGTTGATTGATTCTACATGAATTAATCTCCATGTCACAAATATTTTTGCTCCTAGTAAACACTGAGTACAGATGGAATAACAGCTACCGGGGGCGGGGAAATAACAGTGTGTAGCCTATGTTCCAGCTGCAACAGCTTGCAGACTCAATGCTTTGAGACAGATAAGGCATTCTTTGTGTGGGTGTATTTGGGGATCCTAAATTCTACCATATGCAAATTTCAGCCCCACAACTTTCAGACAGAAGGTTGCCCCAGCGGAGTTGTGTGTGTGTGTGTGTGTGTGTGTGTGTGTGTGTGTAGTGAGAGTATTTACTGGGGGGTACCCCATGCCTCGGTGTACACAAAATACAGCTCCCCTCCACTGCAAATGGTGATGTGAATGTTGATCTTGAGGTATTAAGCATATGAATCTAGGGGTCTCATGCCACAATGTAGGTAAGAACTGCAACTCTACAGTCAGGAAACTACTAAACTGGAAAGAAAAAGAAATACCTTTATCCCCATTTCACACAGAGGGATAACAGAGATGCAGAAAGGTTAACTGGAAGACCAATCGGAGCTAATGAGTTGGATACTGATCAGGGAGTTGGGAGACCTGGCTTTCAGTCCTGGTTCTGTTGCTGATTTGTTGTGTGACCTTAAGCTAGTCACCTAACATTTATATCTGTGTTTCCTCACCATCATCTCCCATTTTAACCCTATGGATGGTTGAACTTTCCTATGTATTACTACCTATAAATAATATTCTGGATCCCTTAGGTCAGACAAGGATTAGCCCATCTCTAAGCAGTGCACCTCACCTGGGTGAGGGTCACCTAATACATGGCTCTATAATTTAAAAATGCACAGAGATCCTCCTATGTATATTTCTTTCAGAAATAGGTTACGTTGGGAACAGAACCATGTACAGACTAGAGAGGAGAGCGTGAAACGAAGATCAGGGTTTGCTCTCTGTAACTTCAGATGTGGTATGGAGAGAACCCTAAGTGTGTGCATGCTGGAAATCTCTCTGCAGCTTTAGTGCAGGTGCTCCATTGCATGGCTTCCTAGTGGCAGCGGGGAAAGAGCTTTTCCAAGCTGGGTGCCTCCTTTAGGCTTTTCCCTCACCAGAGTCCTTAGATTATCATGCTATGCCTCCACCCCTCTCTCCCACATCAGTTATTTATGCTACGGGTGCTCTGCAAATAGCCTCAGCTGCACATACAGCAGCTTTTCACAGGCCTGCAATGCCACAAGCTGTGTTCATGAGATTTGTGGGCCCCCAGGTAAAGGAACACGCACAAGAATAGCTTTTCCTGCAATGCTCAACTTGAAATCTACCCTCTGTGCTTGAATTTCACGCAGATTTAAAACTAGTAAGGCAGATCCCACATCTAGGCCACTGCTTAAAAGCTCTTCAAAAATTCAAGAGAAAAGATCAGATAGCATGAGCTCATTTGATTCCATTGCTTAAAAGAAAATCCTTCACTGAGGGAATTTTCTCCCAAGGCCTTACTCTCCAGTTTGAGATGGCACCAAACAACAACAGATTGTTACATAAATAAATTAAGAAACAGCTCTCCCTATAACCCTGAACTTTAGCTGCTAGGTGGGAAAGTATACCTCCTCAGACACTGTCTCCCTTTTGATTACAAGGGAGCTGTTTTTATAGGGCTTCTTAATTTAACTCTAAGCATCTGAATTAGCTGAAAATCAGACACCAGCTCTGCATAATTACTGAAGCCATCACTGAAGGAAAAATGAGGGCAGGGAGTTAATTCTGCTGGTGCTCAGGTGAGTCCTCTCATGGGGTCAGAGTCTCATTTGGTGTGAATTGGCATTGCTCTGTTGAAGTCAATGGGGCCGCAATTTGTTAGCTGAGAATCTGGTCCACAGCTGGATCTGGTATAAAAATGTGCTTAGTATCAAAGACATGGAGAGGTTCTCTCTTTTGGAAATACAGACTAGCCCATAGTTACATCTGCCATGAGCAAAATAAAAAAGTCAGAGGAAGCCTGAGAATGATTAAACTGGGCCAAAACTATCCAGAACACACACATTTCTCCAAAGCCACCATCAAGAAGAGAAGATTCTAGCCAACATTTTGATGCACGCAGTAGAAATAACTTTGATTGAGAAATGTAACACTGGAATCAATTTTATCCATAGGGCAACAATAAAAATCATGAGCCAAATTCTATCCTTGGATGCATGCATAGGATTTCCATTGATTTCAGTCACAGCCACACACATGCATCTGAGGGAAGAATTTGGAACCCCATGTCTTTAATCCTCTACCTCTGCTGAGCTCAGTTATTACACACACTAAAAATGAGGAGCATGTGGGTTGCACAGTTGTAACTGAGAAGAGAATTTGGCCCATTTACTACAAGCGCTGTGTCTGAAGTGGGTTTTCTCCTACTAAAGAAAACCAATTTTGTAAGGTTCTGGAAAGTCATAAATAGCATATTGTTAAAAACTTCCAGTCTACAATATAAAATACACCCTGGAAAACTACTTAAATGAACAGAATCCATCTTCCAGAGTCAGGGCACGATTCACCATAGAAACTGAATCAGGAAAGACTGTTTCAGTTCCTCTGATTATACGCTAACCTGATTGCTCTGCTGGCATTCTAACTTTCAAGTTCTTTAATGCTACTTAATTTAACCCCTATCAAAAATCTTCCCTGCAAAAATGTGACCCTTTCCTGAAACAGTATTACTGAATCTCTTTGCCTTGCTCAGTGACTCTAGGGATTCAATCAATGAAGTTGATTGAGTTGGCACAGTTTGTTAAATCAAATGTACGTATTGCCAAAAACCGTACAACATAAATCATTGGGAAGTAAAGGTAATTTGAATACTCTCACTGATTTGCTAATACACATTAACTACATGTGCTGTACTTAAAATGATTACATGAAATTGGCCTTAGGTGAATCACATGTCCCACAATGTGCTCTGTATCTCTTGCCCCTGTACTGCTGACCTCCTGTAGGTGTTCTCTAGAGTTTTACAGAGAATGTTAGCCCATCTATAGAATGCTTAAACCCTCCTATGGAAATGAATAGAGAATTCTATCCCCACTATCAAATTCCATGGGATGGTTAGAAAATCCCACACAATGGAAATTGCTATCTTTGAAGGCTGAGGTCTGCAACATAGCCAAAGCAGGGTACATGCTATTGGGAGTTTAGCACCTAACTCTCCTGAGGTCTCAGTTCTCTATGATGAGATTTTCAACCGCACAAAAAGCAGGTAGGCACCTGACTCCTACTGAAAGTCAATAGAAGAAGTTGGGTGTCTAACTCCCATATACTCCTTTGAGAATCTCCCCCTTGGGGAGTTAGCCACATAACCCCAATTCATTTCAATGGGAGCTATGTAGAGACTAGAACCCTTATCTAGGTTTAAAGAAGAACAGGAGTACTTGTGGCACCTTAGAGACTAACAAATTTATTAGAGCATAAGCTTTCATGGACTACAGCCCACTTCTTCGGATGCATATAGAATGGAACATATATTGAGGAGATATATATACACACACATACAGAGAGCATAAACAGGTGGGAGTTGTCTTACCAACTCTGAGAGGCCAATTAATTAAGAGACACAATCAACTCCGGTTTGAATAAGGACTGGGAATGGCTGAGCCATTACAAACATTGAATCTATCTCCCCTTGTAAGTATTCTCACACTTCTTAACTGTCTGTACTGGGCTAGCTTGATTATCACTTCAAAAGTTTTTTTTCTCTTAATTAATTGGTACTAAGGTGCCACAAGTACTCCTGTTCTTCTTTTTGCGGATACAGACTAACACGGCTGCTACTCTGAAACCTATCTAGGTTTAAAATCTCAATCATAGGTTTTTGAGTAATATCTGTAGAACCCCATTTCACTCCATAGGCCTTTTCCATAACGCTGTGCAAGTAGAAACTTTTACAAGGTCTCAATCTAGGCAGCACAACCATGGCACACAAAGACCTTTAAAAGATTATAGCTATTGTTATTTCATACATTTTTGGAGCATGACAGGATTTTTCCCTGCTAATTGTTTGCATTTTAATGTTTTTTTAATGCATGTGACAACTAAACAGATTGAAATGACTTGGAGTCTGTGAATGAAAGTGCAGGCCTTCAGTTAACTGCACCAAAGGAAAAAGTTCTGTCTGATTTATATGGGACATATGGTATGGAGTGGTTTTAATGGGTTTCTGCAACACCTTCACAATGGCTTTGACAACAAGATGGAGAACTGTATGGGCCTCAATCCAAATTTAATAGTTTGGGTTTAATCCAAGACTAGCATATATGGATTTATTCTAAACCAAGCTTCCTTGTGAGGTAGCTGAGGTTGGGTATAGTCTTCGTAGCACTGAAGCATCCAAGAACATGAATGATGATTCTTAATCCCATAAATACTTGAGATGGGCCTCAGTCAAACCCTTTGTTCTGGACACTCTTGAACTTAAGGAACATTCAGAATCAGAACTGAATCTGGACACAAACTTTGTGGCCTGCCCCTGACTACAGTAGGGCTCTAGAGGATCCCACTAGATTAGTGGGAATCTTTTTATGCATTTAAATTTATGATTAAATTTAAAAGATGCATAAGCTACTATTCTGGGCACCTTCAGAATCATTTATAGACACCAACATAAAATCAATACCAAACCTACAGAAAAACTCCAGCAGCTCACTCCCCAACCGGTGGGACTTTCCCCACCAAACATCCCATCTCCCATAAACAGCTGCCCCCAACAAGCCCCATCCATCTCCCAGACTTAAGCAAACAAATGAGTACACCCCATTTTTGTGGGTCAACTATACAGGCACAGATTGGATCTAAGGTGGAAGCTTGTTGCAAAGCCAAGAGCCTTTTGCACAGAATACTCTCCTCTTCTCTAGTACATCAAGGAGATTCCAAGTCTAGTGTCTCTGATGCTGAAGCTGCGTCAATAAGGCGGGGGGTGGGCTGTCTTTCTAGTAAATAGGCCCCAATTTTAAATATTTCAGACCCAAACTCCTTGACAAGAGTGCCCTGGGATCTGCTTGTTACACTCTTGGAGTGTTTCATTCTTCAAGGTGAGATATTTCCATCTTGACGAGAATTCGGCTCTATGTTTGGGGCAAAATATGCCCAAGTAAAAATTGTGGCGGCAAACAGAAAACTAATACTGTGCAAAACTTTGAAGCTAACAAAGCTCTTCAGGATCTCCTAGAGATATATCCATAGTTCCTCCCAGATCACAGAATATGGAACTTGATTCCACTCTTATTGAGGCCCATGGGAGAAATACGAGGCTATAGTGTATTTAATTCAAGATTTATTTTACTCAGGGACAGAGGGGCACAGCAGGTGTAGTGCATCCGATTTTCACTTCTTGAGACTTTCATTCAAAGCCTGTCTTAGTTCACAACTGCAAGTGAGACTGGTTGTCCTGGTCCTTGCTTTCGAATATCACAAAGCCACCAACCAGCTTAGCAGGATGTGCCAGATGGAAGATCACCAGGATATTGCGAGGTCAGGATCGAATGGCATTAGAAGAACTGTGCAGGGAAGTTTGTGAAATGCCAGCTAATACTATGTTTGACTTAATCCCGGCCCATTAGCTGCCTGTTTTTGAAGCGGAAAACAAATCAAACATTTCTTATATTAATTATAGCAAATGCCTACTCTAAGACACTTAGGGGAAAGTAATATGTCAACTAATAAGCAAACAGTAAATGATCACATTAAACCTAGTTTAGCACTAGGACTGGAAATGTCACAAGTTACTAAGAGTAAGAGACCACCTGTACCATGATCAAATATCAGCCAGGGCTTGTAAAAATAAAAATAAATTCTCCTTTTCTTGATGAGAAAATTGCAGCCTGCAGATAGAGGCCCTGATCCTGCAAACACTCACGCACGAGTTTAAGCACTTGAGTGGTCTCATCGACTTCAGTGGAACCACTCAAGTGCTTTTCAGGATCAATGGCTCATTCTCCAAAGATAGTTCTCCTGATTCAAAGCCTCTTGAAGTTCATGAAGGACTCCCATTGACTTCTGTAGGCTTTGGATCAGACCCATAGAAGATAACTATATCAGTACCATGTTATTACTATGTGCTTGTATACGGCCTAGCACTATGGGGCTGAGGCTCTCACAGATCTCATGTCTATGGAGAAATCTGCCAGTATTAGACATGATATGATGGAGTGAAATTCACTTTTATGCTAGTCCCTTATGGGACTTAAGTGGCACATAGGCTTTGTGCTGACTCTCTGCACAATGGAGCCAATCTATTTATTAAATATCTGCAAGACTTAGCACATGTCAGTCATTCAATCTTTTGACCTTTTCACATTATAATTGCAATTGCCAGTTATTCCCTGTTTTCTTTTGTTGTTTCATCTTTCCAAATAATTTTTCTTTAATAGGCATATTGTCTAATCACACTTTTTTTTTGCTGTTTCTTGACAAATTATAAGACAGATATTCAGCTGGTCTAAATCAGAGTAGATCCAGTGGTTTTAATGGACCTATGCTGATTTACACCAGCTGAGAATCTGGCCCTTTGTAATACTAAAACTATTTTTTCCTATGTTGTCCCTGTACCTGCTTTAATACAAATAATACAGCCACTAGCTCAACAACAATTTGATATGGCTTGACTTATATAGTAAGGATGAATAATTTGCTCCACTTGTAGGAATTAACAGTGAAATTCTATGGCCTGTGTAATGGAGAAGGTAAAACTAGATAACCACAGTGGTCCCTTCTGGCTTTAGCATCTGAAACTCTAAGAATTATCAAACAAAACAACCAAGTGTCCCACCCAGTTGGTCTGGTATATCCACTCAAAGGCACCAGATTGTAATGAACCCACCTGGCGTAGACTAGACTTGACTCAAGAACGAGGGAGTGAATGTTCTCCTTTTGTTAACAGACTCTTCATCGTTTGGTCCTGTTTGTGCCATTGAATCTTTACAAAATGTATACAAGAGACCACTTGCTTTGCTGAAATCCTGTGCAAATGCTGCTGATAAATTTATCTGATGCTGGCTTGGATAATGGATGATCCAAGTGCCTTGGCGAGGCTTCTGAAAGGATTGGTTGTCATCAGCTGATACCATGACACTGTGTGCAGACACAATCGTCGCAAAGGAAGCAAAGAACTAAAATAAACACCACAATATCTGATGAAAGATGGTCCTGTCTTATCAGAACCATTAAAATTCCAAGCTTGAGAGGGTGGAAGGACTTGTTTTGGGGGCAGGGGGGATGAGTCCCTTGGAATACATAATCATTCGGAATGATATTATATTCAATAAAAAGGTAAATAATTTAGAAAATGCCATCCCCAGTTTTATTAATTTTGTTTTGTACATAACTGCCAGTTTGCTATGATTCACACAGTACGACTGCTTGTTGGCAAGAGTGTTTGTGAGTTCTGGGTGAGCGTGGTAAGGAGGGAAGAGTCTCATTTGTATTTCCTAGAAGAATGATTTTGGGTAGAAAACGAAACTTGCCTTGTTTAAGATACCTGAATGGTCTTGTAAAAAGGCTTATGTAAGACAGAGGCCCTGTCCTGGCCCTCTGCACAAAGGGTGAATATCACCCTTAGAAAACAAAGATAAATTACCAAAAAACTGCAGAACATTAGTTGAAGGGTCTGATGTAAGCCTACAGAAGCCAAGACCCTCACCTTCCTCTAAACATTCGGCTGTGCTCAAATCTTAGCGCACAGATGAGAGATAAAATTCCCCAATCTTTCTATTTTAGACATAAGGGATGAAATTCAGTCATTCTGCATCTCCATTGACTTTGGTGGAATTTTCCCCACCTTTATACTAAGACTGAATTTGACTCAGTGATGGGACTTAAGCAGGAAACGTGGTTCTTAACTTTGGGTTTTGTCTGATCACATATGCTGTTTTCATACACTTATGGTTTATGATGTCTTTTAAAATTGTGAATACATATGACTACATGTGTGTAGGTCCTTCAATTCCCCTGACTCTTAAAGAGAGATACTGTATTGGTATTTAGCTTGGTAAGTCTCCAAGAGAAGTGTTCATTACCTTCTAACTTCCTCCTTTCAGGAAACAAGATTTAAAATTGTTTAAAGCTGATTAGGGAAATGCTGCATGTTCAAAAATGAACCATGCGTGCCTTCACACACACAGCTTTATTGCCCCCCCATCATTTCCCCTACACACACACCCCACTTACATACACTTATTGTTGGGACTACTTAAGACTGAACTTTCCCAACTTACTATGGACTGTTATGGAGGTCACCATTAATATCTTTACAGTTTTGCTATTTCAAATAAATAGATGAATAAATAATGTTCATTATTATAGGAAGCATGGTGTAAAAGTTGGGGTTAAGTGGTGCCTTTTTGAATTTCACTCATTGACAACAGTGTTGTAACAATTACTTGCAGATTGCAATAGTGAAGATTTACGTGGTGACCAAGATACAAATTACACCACTGTAATAGTTTGGGCAGTACCACAAAAACAAAGAAACAAAAACCTGCTCCATATTGAGATCAGTATCAATTTTACCTTCAGTAAAAAGAAAAACATGATCCAGGAGTTTCTCTTAGCAGTCAACCTTTTCAGAAGCCATCCTTTCAATTTTCACATTGTTTCTGCCAAGCGTAAACATGTTCTACAAATTCCTTTGTTTTTATTACACTTGACATCGATATGATCAAGTTTGCAACTTTTATTTACTCTTCAATGTAACAAGGGAATAAATATTTTGTAAAAGACCCTCTTTTGATCTTACTGAGATAACTGGCATTCAACTGGCAAAAACACGCCAAGGATTTAAGAAGAGGAAACAATAACAAATCCATTTCAGAAATTCCACCAAGTTTGGAACTCTTTGTCTCCCACCTGCAGATTTAGAAGGTTTAGGTTGAAATCGAAGCAGCTTTTGCCAACATTTTTTGCAGATTTCCATTGTCTTTGCAACATACATTATCTTTCAAATAAAACAGGTTGGGTTTGTCTGCCCTTTTTAAAATGAGTACAAAATTCTTTTATATACAAGTTACATCAACATTTTATTTAGTCTCACTGTTCAGTAGTTCTCTAGCATTAACATCAAGGCCAGCATTAGGCAGGTCTACGGGTGCACTGACACTGAACTTTCATATGGTTTCTGTTTACTAGAGAGCCAGCAGAAACATTGCATAATAGGTCACAGATGTTAAAAAGGAGATGTCCATAGACATAACAGAAATAAAGAATGTTCTCTGTAAATTTTATTGGGTTAAATGGTAAATCCATTTCAGTATGAGTGTGCACAAGGGCTGAATTATTTGTGAATGGCAATTAAGGTCCCAAGTGACACTGTAGCTGCAATAAATGGTATTTGCAGTATAAAGAGAAAAGGGTTTTTTGCACATGCTATATACTTTGTAAGATACCAGGAGGACGGCACAGGACAAGTTTGGCCTTGTCTTGAGGAGAGTAGGCCCCACAGATATGAGTGATGTCACCACTACTAAATCTGATTTGAATTGTTCTAGCTGTATGATGGCCATAATCATCAAGAGCTAGCAACGAATTCAGATTGGTGGAATGTGCGGTTCAGAGACCAGCAAGATTCTTGCATTGCATAACAGAGTTTATGTGCAGCTGGTTGATAATAGCTTTTTACAAATAAAGATTGTGTAAATGCACAAGCAGATTGCACAAAGCTCTCTGAAGCTCAGTGACTGCTGTTTTATTTTCCCTCCCAGTTGCAGCCAGAGACACAGAAAGATGGCAATGAAATGATTGCTGGCTGCAATCAGACAAGCCCAGAAAGATGGCACCGACAGTAGCACAGCAAGATGCTAGCGCTCCCTAGTGCCATGGTGCTTGGGGAATTACTTTAGAAATTACACAGGGGAAAGTGTGCCACCTACTGGACAGGGTGTGGGTCTTCTATAACTGTTTCTCAATGACCGGTCCGTGGACTGGCGCCAATCCCTGAGATTTCCTTGACATAGTGTAGGAAGGCAGCAAGATGGTCCCTGGCTTCAAAAAGGTTGAGAAACACAGTTCTAATAAACTACTCTCCAGGCCTAAGCATGCTTAGCTGGTGAGATCTGATGATTCATACCCCAAGGCAGTGTGGTTGCAGGCAGCATTATACTATTTACATTCACTGTTGACCATATCACTACCATGTCCAACCTAATATATGAGAGCTCAGAATGACCTCAGAGGACTTCTGTGGTAGATTTTTTAGTTAGTTTATTTTGGTTACATTTTAGAATTGGTCTGTTTTTTAGGGACTGCAGTGGATAGGTATTTGCTCTCCTGTAGAATGAGTCTATGAGGTTTTCATGGTCCCTCATTTGTTTTAGGTTTAGTTTTATTATTCAATGTACAGTGATTAGGTTACTTTTTAGTGCTCATTTGAAAACTTTCTATACACTGTTGCCATTGCACTAGGTGGATACCACTGGACTCCATGCTACTGCAGTGCCTATTTAATACCATTGAGCTCACTTACTATGGTCCCTCAACAGGAGCCAGAAGAGCTCCATTACCATGGTGCCTTATTAGCTCTGAGCACTATGGGCCTGATATTGCAAGGTGCTGAGCACTTCCTGCATGGCCCCATCCTGAGCTCCCTCAGGTCCCATGGAAGTTAATGGGAAATGAGGAGGACCTTGGTACTCTTGCAGGATCAAGTCCTGTTACCAGGCTGTCCATATAATACCACTGAGCTCTGTTGCCATAGTACAACTGTGACCCAGGGAGCCTGGGTAATATTGCTGAGCCACATACTGAGACCCTCCACCTATGGCCTTTTACTACAGTGGCACAATAATAGCACTGTGTTTTCTTTCTAAAGCATGCTATTAGATTAATATCACCAAGGCTTTGACTGTGGTGCCATGTTCATATCGCTGAATTCCACCCTCACCGTTTTATTTCCCCATTTGATACGGCCAGGTGTCACATTTACGTGAATGGTAGTGGCGTTCTGCACGTCCACTCTCAGCTTGAATTACCTTTATTGTAGATGAAGGGAAACAACCAAACAAGGACGAGCAAATGCGAAGGCTCAACAAGATGATGCTGTGTATATCTCCTCTGTGACGTGCTGAATGACCTCTGCCTTACAAAATGGCCCTACAGAAAGCCAGGGCTTAAACCGCTGCTGCCCTGCACCTTGAAAAAACATTTACAGTCCATGATGAGGTGTGTACCCCACACAGACAATGAAAGGGTTCATGTCGGCATGGAAGGCCAATTATCGTATGTTACACCCAGAGCCTAACATAATAGGCTTAATTAGTAATGAAGCCCAGCTGGGGCAGAACTAGGTGGTGTTTATAAAGCAAAGAAGTCTGGCATAGAAGGGGGCCGCAGGTTGAGAGTGAAGAACTCTGTAGCTGCTCTCTGGGACAACAGAGTAGAGAGACTGGGAGGGTTAAGGAGGAAGCCGTTGGATCCTCTCTTAAGTCAAGTAGTTTAGCAGGAGGCCAGGAGAAAGATGAAGCAGCCACTGGGGGGGTGGAGCAGGCTGCAGTAGTGAGCCCCGATAAAAGGGCAGGATCCAGACTTTCAGGGAGAGAACCTTGGGAGGTGGTCAGGGGAGGAACAGAGCAAGGGGACAACTTAAGAGGCATGCAATGCCAAGCCCAAGGAAGGTGGAAGCGGGTTTAAGTTTATATCTTTGGTTTGGGATTTTGTTAAGGAATTCCAGGGGAGAGGCCAGGCCATGAGAGAAGGATGAATTTAGAGAGGCTGTGAGGAGATGTCTTGAGAAAGGCCACAGTAGGAAGAAGCCTATGGAGGTAGCAGGGGGCAGGTCTGAATAGAGAGACTTCGCCTGCTCACTTCAGGGTATCTAGGCTAGAACCCAGAGAAGTGGGAGGACCTTAGCTCCCCTACCAGCCACTGGAGAAGGTGGCATGAATCCACCCACCCCCGATGTAAGGGAATATGGACAGTCGAAGCCCAGAGCCAAAATATTGCAAGGACCACCGGGCCCAGAGGTGGGGCCACAAACCTGTTGTAAGGGCATTAGACTGTTATGGGAAGAGAGATTATTGCAGGACTGGAGTGGCTGTTGGCAAGGGGGCACCAGATGGGGAAAGTGCCACATGTGACCTTGAGGGGAAACTCTAGTGGTGAATCCACTCTTCCATGCCATTGTAGAAAGCAAGTGAGAAATGGGAATAAAACTGTCTTTCTAATGTGTGACACCCACTTAAATTCCCTTTGCACAGGCCATAAGGCAGTGGGGAATCAGGCCACTGGACTCCCTGGGAAGAGTAAACATGCAGTACATTTCAACCAAAGTCACACCAATGATATAGCCACACCAGTGACAGGACACGCGTATGCCATGCTAGGTGATCCCAACTTGAGGGGCACCTTGCATGTTTGCTCCTTGGACTTACATTGACTTGCCACATCATGGCAGCAGAAGCAAGCCAACTATTCTTACACTTCTCCCTCCTGGCCAGCCAAGGCGACCCACTACAAAAAGTACCATTAGGACAGTACTGGGCTAGATGGACCATTGGTTTGCCCACTATGGCCATTCTTATGTTCTTACATTTAATGACACTCGCAAAGCTTTAAAAGGCACAAGACTGTATTAAAATGGAGGGAGATTAAAAAGGTAACAGAGTGTGCTGCAAAGTGCAGCATGTAAAGCTCCTTATTGTACAAATCCTTTAGCTGCAACTTTTGCTCAGCCAATGAGTTTGCACAGTCCCTGAGGATCCATGTACTCTTAAATGTTCTGGCCCCTGCAGTACGAGCTCTTTGCTGGGCCTCATAAAAGAGTCTGTAAAGTCATTTACATTCCAGAGCTGTTGTACCTTAAAATATGACAGTGCTCAGATGCCATTGCTGTGGGATATCAGAGCTGAGCCAGAGACGCCAAGTTGAGATCTAGATCCCAATCTTACCCTTTCCCAAAGCGAGGGGGTGTTTGGATCCAGAGATTTGGGTCACTCCATTACAAAGGTTCAGGAGGACTGCAACAGGATGCACTGGAGTTTGTGGACACTAACCCAGGTCAGCTGACTGAACACTCATCACACAATTGATGTCACTCTGATGGTGACTGTACCTGGTTACTTTTTACAGGGGCTCTCCGGTAGGATCCAAGTTACCCCTGGGTTTGGGATGCTCGGATCAGTGGTTGAAATTCAGGCCCTTTGCCGTAGTGAAGGCCCTGGTTCAATCCTGACACACAGTACACAATCGTTACACCAAGTACGAAGCAGCAGGAGTCTAGGAGAGGTTGTATTTTTCAGTGAAATATTGCTCTAAAAAGAGGCTGGAAACTGTAGCCAAGAGGAAGGAAAAGGGTGGTGATTTTCATTTTAACATTACTGTACCTATCAGCCAGGGCTGATAATAAGGCCTCCAGTTAGGTAGAACTGTTTACTTTTATTATTCAATTGACATGGTTTAGATAGGAGTAAGATACAGAGAGGCTTTATAGTTTATTAATTACACCTCAAAATGGTATGCAGCAAAGGAATCTACCCTACGGAGAGCGAGCGCGAAGGGGAAAGAGATGATTTTGTTGCAATATTATTATTAAATCTTAGCTCAACATGAAGAATAGGGGTGTGAATCTGCAGCTGGGCGGGAAAGGAAAAAAATATGTTTAAATTTCAGTCACTTTCAAACAGAACCAATTCCTGCTTGACACAGTAAGAGAGTGAGGGCTTAGCAAAGCCCAGATGAAACAGGAAGCAGAATGTTCTAAATTTAATCCAGCTCTCCTCTCTGTTCTGGAAGGCTCAGGGGATTGGAAACCGAATAAAGCGCTTTTGCCTTGTAGAATCAGCAGTTCAAATCCAGCCCTGGTTGGTAGGGGCCAAAAGTCACCACCAACTGACGGATATTTGGTCCTGTATGTGAAATGAGTTGAGGGTCTCAGTCCAGCGGGTAGTAGACAGGAACCCACATCAACAAAAAGACATCAGAATTAGCTTCCATTACTCCCCAGTTCTGGCAACCTCAGCAGAGTTAAGGAAATAATAGCCATGGAAACGGATTTCCCTTGTTACTCCTATACGTGGTCCCTTCAGATTAGGGTAGAGACATATTGGCAAGGGTAGCATGGGGAAGCTTCTGTTAACTGTACTGAACTTCTGTGGAAAAATAGAGGGCAAGTCTCCAGGGCTCTCAGTCTGGTTCCTTGCGTGTGGGTGGGTGTGAGCGAGAGAGCAAGAGATCTTTTTGCTATGTAGTGATTTTTACAGCTCTAGTGACAGGAATAAAGCACAGGCACTGCTGGGACAAAATGTCCTTGGAAAAACAACAGATCTTTCTAACTTTACGCATTTATTTATTACAGCTACATATAGGAAACGAGAGCTGTTCATTTTAATCTCCATAGAAACATCCAACCCTATTTCCTTCCTAACGTGTGTATACCTGATCGTACAATATATCACCATGGACTAACAAGTTTTATTGGCTGTTTCATTCTTTTAGTTAGCACAACATATGTCCAAGATATGCAGTGATCAATTACATCTGAGGAGATTTGAATAAGATGTCTGTTGTTCTATTTATAGGAGCAATTAGCAAAAAAGATCAACTAATCACCTTCCTTTCCTGCTCATAGTTCATAACAACAGGAAATTTGTGATGCTGAGAGCTGTTTGCACTGTTTCTTTTTTAACAGGAAACCCAGAGATATTTTTTTCATGCATTTCTCTAATTTCTGGGTTACACTATGGAATAACAAGCTACAACTGTGAAAACAGCATTTACAGCCAGTGTTTAGTTTTTTGTTGGTGAACTGTGTTATGGACTGGAATTTTGCCTCTGGGACTGTGGTTTGAAACTAAGTTGGGGTCTTAAATGAATTCCAAGGATTCACTTCAAGAACTATGGCAAGCCATCTAATAATGACTATATAAAACAACTCTACAGACTCTCCCCCCAAAATAAAAGGGACTCTGATGTTTAGGACAGATGAGGCTGCCAACACTGTCTTTTGGAAACATTTTGATTACAGTTCCTTGCCTGTTTGCTGCTTATAACATTTTCATACACCGGAATTTTCACAGAAACATTAAGATAGTATTCAAATTAAATGTAGTATATGTACGTGACCTCAGGCACGCCTGTATTCGCAACCTACACAGTACTGCAATAACATTTGTACAAAATATGCCTTGTGGGGCATCAGGTGAAAGCTAACAGCATGCTGATTATTAATATCATTGTAAAATGCATGTGTCAACCTTATATATGAAGTTATTAATTCCCTCTCTATGATGTTCCTAGAACATGTTTAAGATCAGACAGCCCAAAACTAGGTAAAGATGATAAACTGGTCTGCCCAAAACAAAGGAATATGGGTTTACCTCAACTTACATATTAGCAGTAACCAAAGCCATCGAGCTAAACCAGTGGGGATGAACCTGAGCCTGAACTTGATAGACAGAGAATTAACATGGCTCCTGCACACAGAGACACACAGGAAACTGAATCCCCAGGAGGCCTTCCTGACTTGTAAGAAAAAGACGTCCCATTGGGAATATAAGGAACAGAGAGAGATTCCATCAGGATCTATCACCTTAGGGAGACAAAGAAAACAAGTGATTTGATCTCTGTGATGGATCCTGGCAGTAAAAAGCTAGAAAGGAGACGGGGTGAAGAAACCATCTTGAACAAAGACTGTAGCTTGCTAGATTAAGTTTTAGATTTCTAAATGTGTGTTTTCACTTTTGTTTGTTTGCAGCTGTTACTACCTTTATTGCTTATGTGGTATCACCTACTCCATGGTCTTTTGTTAATAAACTTATTTTACTTTTACTATAAACCAGTTCAGTGCTGTGTTGGATGTGAAGGGTGTAGTTAGCCTAATTAATAAACTGTGATTACTGACTCTAACAGAACAGCAAACTTAACAGCTTCTGTGAATGCACAGCGGTAGGGGCTGTGTGTTGCAGAGAAACATTTCTGAGGAGCTCAGGGGCTGGAGTTCACGGATTGCTATCTGCTAAAAAAGGTCTGGGCTGGGAGAGCCTTGAGGAACCTGCTGGTGAGGAAGACACGCTGGTATAGCAGGGAGCTGACATACAGTCTAATCTCCAGCAAAACTCACTCTTGCTGAGGCAAAGAGGTAAAGCAATGGCTCATAGCTCTGGGTACCCCAACAGCATGTTACAGCGCAGTGCTGTATTGCCACCTCGTCTTCTGATACCAGTCTCCTGTCCTGACAGCAGTGTTGCCCCTCTGCCAGCCGGTAGCAGATGTCCAGGTCTTTGCAGATTGCCTTCCAGCTGGAGTATAAATCAATTATGTGGAATCTGGGTACCCTCTCTGGGTCAGTCTACTCTGCAATCAGAGGTGCGACTGCAGCACATGTAGACAGCCATACTAACTTTTATCTTGCAAGTTCAAATAACTGCACCCGCGGCAGCCCAAGCTGCGCAATTCTGCCTGGGATCGCATATGTATTTGAGTGGTTAACCCATGCTACCACCCATGCTGCCGCAGCTCCACTACTGTTATGTGAACTAGTTCTTTGAGCTAGCTTCCCTTTGGGTATGCCTACACATGCTATAGACACTCTCTGATTGCAGTGTAGACATACCCGAAGTGTCGCTTGTTTCACTTACATATATACACCAGTCCTGGAATGGCTTTTTAGGTCAAGATACAGATCCAAGAGCTGAAAGCATGAGTAAGCCCCTGGTTCAATCCCCAGTGTCAATGAAGATGGAAGCGGTCACATAATACAGTTTTAGCACAATAAGTCCCTAATCTCAGTTGCAAACTCTAGGCACTATCATGATAATTCTGCGACCCATTGTGTCCTGGGTTTTTCTCCCAGCTGCTCAGGTCAGTGGAGAAGATCTTGGGCCTTTATTTCCTATGCCACCTTCACCCATTTCTACTCTCCCACTCTTCCTACCAGTAGCGATTCAACACACACAGCAGCCGGGAGAAATCTTACAGAAGAAAAAGAAACAAATGAATAAATATCCATCCCAGCCAGAAACATTTTTGTAATGAGCATGGATTGACCTTTCCCCTTCAGCTGACTAACATTTCAAATTCATCTTTAGTACAAATCAACTGAAATATATTTGCACTGAATAGAAACAAAATAGGAAACCCCACACTAATGCTTTGAAATAGGCTTACAAATTCCATGTGTCATGGCTCGGCCTACCATAAACATTTCTGAATTCACAATTACTTTTAATGCTGCCTCTGCCTCACTTCAGTGGTAGGAGAGATGGGGGGGGGGCCTCTCTGCAGCATCTTAACGTTGTTTTAATGGTAAACATTTTTCATAAAGCACTTGGTTGGAGTTGATGTCTGGAAACAGTGATAGTGGAGTTAGTTGAGCATGGATTTATAAAGGCAGAGGTCTAATGAACTAAGTTCACCCCCTCAACCACTATAGTGATAGATTTGGCCAATTAACATGAACAGTGAACTATACAAGGTGTAGATTAGAAATTCAAAACGGGTTAAACGTAGACTCTGAGTTAAATGCATCTAAAATAATGCAGTTTTGGCAGTATTTGTGGAGATTAACTTCAAGCTACAATCCAAAAGATTAAGAGCCATATCTTCTGAAAACACTACTGAAGTCAATGAAGCTACGCCAGTGTATGCTATCTGAGTATCTGGACCTAACAGCCAAATCCCCATTTAAACTACACCCACATTAAATCCAGAGTGGCTAAATTTACATTAGTGGAGCTACACCCGTTATACACCAGTAAAACTGAAAGGAACATCTGGTCCTCACTGACTATAGATGTAAGATGCACATACGTAGGCCCTGATTCAGCAAAATACTTACACACATTCTTAAGACCAATGACTTCAATGGAACTTAACCATGTGCTTCAAGTTAAACCTGCTTAAATGCTTTGCTGAATTGGAGTGCAGATTCAAAGGAAGTAAAAGCTTGGCTGTATGGGGTGAGATAGGAGCATGCAGCCACATCCTTGGTGCTTTGGTGTTGCTTAAGCTCTTGCGGTGAAGGTTTACAAGTTTAGCACAAAAGTTTACAAAATGCAAAACTGGATGTTTTCATATTCTGTGGAGGTCAGATTAGAAAATCACAGTTGTCCCTTTAGACTTTAAAATCCATGGATAAATCTGGTGAGGCTAGAACAAAGTGTAAGGTACTGGAAACACAAAAAGATGTTTCCCTGTTTCTTCAAGGATACCATGGAAAAATGGGTTGAAAGCTGCTTGGCAGCAAACTGCCATTTTTCCTCTTTTAACAAACCATTTCTAAAATACGAGATTGACTGTATTGTGGACACTGGGGTGGTGTGTCTTGGTACTCCGTTTTTGTAAGGTGAACTCTCAGCTTTCCTTCTTCCTCCACATACTGGCCCCTGAACTACTGCATTTCTCATACTGCTTGGAGGTGCCACAGGGAGATTAGGAGCATGGAAGACTGCATGAATGCACAAGAACAACAGATTAGCACATCTGCAGAAATACCTGGAACCCTTCCTTTAATCAGACGATATATCTGGTTACAAAGAGACTAGAAATCTGAGGATTGTTCTGAAGAAGAATTGTGGAAGGGACAATTATTCAAGTGAGCAAGAAACCAAGAGGATGAACAAATTCTTTTATTTAAAGCATCAGAATTATACACACTAGTCTTTTTGCTGTTTCAACGAGGCAAAGCCCATTGAAGTCAATGGGAGTTTGTCAGAGAAAGGACTTCTGGATTTGGCCCATTGAAAAAAATAGGAGTGAACAATTTTCCCCTCCCCCTTTTGTTACAATGGATGCAGGCCCTCACCTGTCAAACTCCACTCACGATGAGTTTTGCTTGCTTGGTTTTGCTTTCCCCCTCCATTTTCTATGGCTTGTGTACTGCAGGAGGCTGCAGTAGATGATCAGAATGGTCCTTCTGGCCATAAAATCTATTGTTATTTCCTATTTATCCTTCTTTTCTCCTGCCTTTCTTCTCATATTTGCCCCCACACTCTCAATCTATTTTCTTAGCCCACCCTGTATTCTGAGATTACCACCAATTTTATCATCTCACTCCTCATCTCTTTGCTCTCATTTTAAATAATTAAAGGTGAGGCAAGCTGCCCTTCATTTTTGTAGACTAACCTTCATAGCTCAGTTCTGGTTTTCGATTTAGCTGGTGGTGGTTGGAATCCCTCTGTGGCCTCCAGAAATGATCACAGAATCATAGAGTTTAAGGCCAGAAGGGATGACCAAATCATCTAGTCTGACCTTCTGTACATAACAAACCACTAAACACATCCCAACCCCCCAGTTACTTCTTCACTGAGCCCCTATAATTGAATTAGACGAAAGTATTACAGCCTTCAGGAGATTAATCCACTGTGTGCCAAAGGCAGAGAATAGGCACCAATGCCTGCAGCCTCTGCAATGGCAGGGAATTGGTTTGGTGAGATATACCCAGATGAACCTAGCAAGCAACTTGTGCCCAAGGCTGCTGAAGAAACTGAAGAAACCCTCCTTCAAAAAATTGTCAGTTTGAGCCCGAGTATGTGAGCAAGACCTGCCAGCCAAGTATCCGAGAAAGAGAATTCTCCATATCACCTCAGAGCCCTGGCCCTCCCCGTCCAATGTTCCATGTCTAGCCATGGCCATCGCTGATGCTTCAGAGGAAGGAGAACAAAACAAAACAGAATACATTGGGGGAAAAAACCTTTCCTAAGCCCTGCAGGAGAACCGCCTCCCCCTTATATTGTAAAACTCTTTTATTATTAAAACTTCTGTGATGGGCCAGATTCTGCTGTCAGTTATAATGAAATGACCCCTTGAACACAAAGGAAAAAAATTAAGCCCAAGTGTGACTTCATAGAGCTACACCAGGGATGAATTTAGCCTACTGGGACTGTGCCATCTGAAAGCAAAATTTGAGCTGATTGCTGCATTAGTTTCGGATGTCAATTATCCTATGGTAATTTCAAAATAACTGTACTAAAGCCAGTGAAGTTAGTTTAACGTTACCATGACTGAGTACAAAATATAGCCCGGAGACTTCTGTGTTCCAAAAGTCAACACTGATGATTTTGTGCCATTGCTCTGAAAAATGAACCTGCAGAGCAATTCTAATTTAAAGGGAATATTGCGGTCCTGGTTTAAATATCCAGTTAAAGACAACCAAATTGTACCCTCAGTTACCCCTGTGTTAATGAGGTTGCATGGCTGTAACTGAGGGAAGGATTTGGTCCATTCATTCTCAATATGTCCAATTCCAAATAACTGCTACCTATTTCTATCAAGTGTGAGTGGAGCATTCCTTTGTATGAACATAGGAATTACTATACTGGATCAGATCATTGATTCCTCTAGTCCAGTACTGTCTTTGAAAGTGGTCAGTACCTGATGCTTCAGGTAAAAGAGAAAGAACCCCAATTATAGAATAACTTGCCCATAGGAGAAGTTTCTTCCTAATCTTTGCCAGCCAGAGGTTATTTTATGCCCTGAAGCATGAGGGCTTATAACCTTTCCAGCCCTTTTCAGAGAGTTTTTATAATAATGTATATTGATGTACTATTAAAATTAAACTGTAGACTTCTTTTGGTAGGGAAGAAGGTTGCACGTTGAATCTTGCAGTTGAAGGTCCCACCATAGCATGGTTATCAGGGAACTCCAGATTTACTTGAGGCAGCCCTGAGAAGCAGATAGTGAACAATCTAGGACTTTATCCCTAACGTACAGAGATCCTTTTTTTTGTTGGTGAAAGATTTCCCATCTTCACTTTGGCTCTGCCCCAAGCCTCCTACAGTGCAAGGGCCACACAAGGACCTCGGGTCAGACCCAATGCAAACTCTACACAGCAGAAGGTAGGGAGAGGAGTGCATCACTGATGGAAGGCTGGTCCGATGAGATGTTAATGAACTCTTTTGCTCAATTTGATTGCTGTCGAAATTCAAGTTAAAGATCCCATGGCAATGTGAAATGAGTAGAGGATAACCCTGGGGTCATAGTCAGTATTTCATCCCTCAGTAAAAGACAAGCTCCAGTAACCATAAAAGCTATTGCTGGGTGCAGAATGGCTATGCTTTTGCCTACACGTCATTGCATTACCATTAGCTAAAAACCAAATTGTGGGGACCTTAATCACGTAAAATTCCCATTGGCTTCAACGGACCACAGGATTTGGCACTAACTCCTTATTGCTAAGTACTTTGGGACACCTCAAATATGAATGGCACTATTCTAAAATCCAATCCTACAGTAAAGAACCAGCTGTCATGAATTAGCACATTTTAGTTTTTGAGATGTGGACAGCTGTCCTGTAGGGAGTGAATGGAGAACTCAACTCATTTAAACTTTAAACCAGAGATTTTTTGTGTGCCTTTCCCAGAAAAGAAAACCCTGGGGATTTTAAATCTAGAAACCACATAGAGAGTATCACCCAAACAATTTTTTTAAGGTTTGAAAAAACCTTGCTGCTAACTACCAGTTATAGCAGGCCTGAAAGAAATGCAGTTTTCATGCTGGGTTTAATTAAAATGCCTTTAATAACAGTCATGGATCTTGCAGTGTAAGTGCTAGAGGGCCATATCCTGCTTTTGTAGTCCTGTTGAGTTAACAGAACAAGACAAGTGAGTAACATGAGCGGGAGTTGGCCCTAAGTTTGTAAAATGGATTTTGCTTCTAAGCTGACTGAAGTCCCCTTTCCAAATAAGAAGGGGAAAGCAATGGATTTACTGTCTGAATTCTATCATTTCCTCTTCTACAAAACAATAGGAGTGGAAAGGAAACTTTCCAATTCCCACCCGCCCCCTTTAATTAAGAAGACATTCTTTAGTGTGTGACAGGAAAAAATGTGATGAATGTACTTGATAGGTTATGATTAATCATGGTCTAGGGAGGTTTTAGAGACATGAGACGCCCCATAAACACAGAATTAATAACAAAGTGAACATTTTTATAATGTCCATTTTGGCACTGTTGCTGGCCTATGAGGTTAGTAGCTTTACATGTCATTTAATTAACTCTTTAAAAAAAACAAAACACAAACAGCTCTTTGCAAACCATAACAATTCAATGCATGACTTATGTGGGTTTGAACTGGCACAGTTAGCAAAAACATTCCTAATGCCACTTTATTTCCACTAACCATTTGTATTGTAAACTTTAGCAGAAAGCTCCATGCCAGGTTTGCAGAGTTCAGGCAGAGGGCACTTTGAAGATAGGGGTCAGACACTGCCTGCTCATCAGAATGATTTAACAATATAATTAGCACTAATTAGGGCAAAGGAGGCAATCTGCACCAACATTATGGATTTTTGAACTTCACAATGCAGAGTCTATAGTTGTTTGTGCACTGCTCTGGGGAGATAAATTGCACGAGTCAGATCTGAAAATAGTGGATCCGATTCGCCTTTCCCATTGATGTAAATCAGGAGTCACTCCAGTGGAGTTAATCTAGAATAGTACCAGCTGGAAAGGAGAATCAGGCCCATTATTCATCTCTGTGGTGATATAAGATGATGAGACAAGTACTTGAGTGAAGGCAATGTGAACCACAAGTCCCAGGCCTAGGGCACAGAAATTTGTATGCTATTTCGTAGGACCTGCTAGGTAGGTAGCAGTGGAGAACAAAGGCAGAAGATGGATCCAGGTAGGCAAGCAGACTGAGGACAAGCTGGCAAGATTGTACATGTTTAGCAACTATAGCTCTGGGCAAAATGCAAAAAAAAGGTGCATTGGCAGGAATAGCAGCAAATGAAGAGGTGGGCCAAGGACATGAACTACAAAGCTAGCCAAGGAGACAAAGGCAATGCCTCACTGCAGCTCTTTGATTTCTGAACACTGCTCAGAAATCTAAGGGCTAAGAGCACGAGGAGAGCATGTGAAAGTTATGGGATCACATGGAGTTTATCTGGCCCAGATCACAGATAGTTATTATTTGACCCTGAGAAGATTCAGGTGTGGGACATATTTTTCTAAGGGTGGCTCCAGTGTGATTTATGAGGATTGCTTTTCGGATCACATTTTGTATCAGAGTTTCCCAGGTGTTTCCTAGCTTTGAATACATGTGAGTGTAGACTGGATAGGCAGCTGCCTAGTGCACAATGTTTAGGGATTGAGAGGAGCAATGTGAATGGGAAGAGTTCCACTGCAGAAACAGCAGCCTGTTCAGAAGACTTCCCTTTCTTACCATGCTTTCAGAAGTCCAGCCCCAAAGCATGGGCTGCAGGAGGAAGCTGGCTGGCTAGAAGACAGGTTCTTTTCTGTAGTGAGGGGAAGAAAGGAAGGGAGCCAAGATGAGAGAAAGAGATGGGGAACCTCCTTTATTGACTTAGGTAAATGGGAAAATTCATCTCATCTAGTGAGGCTGGCTCTGGAGGGGAGTCTGATTAAATCAACCATCAGAGGACTAGATCTTCAGCTAGTGTAAATCAGTGTAGCTCAATTGACTTCAGTGGCGCTATGCTGATCTATACCGCCTGAGGATCTGGCCCATCCTCTTTTCAAATGAGACTTTCAATGTTACTGAGCAAACATTTTCATAGATTTCAAGGTCAGAAAGGACCTTTGTGATCATCTAGTGTGACCTCTTCTTTACCACAGGCCATAGAGAAGTTCCCACAGCACATCTGTTATAAAAACATCCAATTTTTAAATTGTCATTGATGGAGAATCTGCCACAGCCCTTGGTAAATTGTTAATTACCCTCGCAGTCAAATTTACACCTTATTTACAGTCTCAATTTGTCTACCTTCAACTTCCTGCCACTGGATTATATTACACCTTTCTCTGATAACCTGAAAAGCCTATTATTACACATTTGTTCCCCATGTAGAGACTTATAGACTAATCAAGTCAACCCTTAACCTTCTGTTTGAGAAGCTAAATAGATTGAGGTTTGAGTCTAAGGCACATTTTCTAATCCTTTAACCATTCTTGTGGCTCTTCTCTGAACCCACTCGCTTTTATCAACATCCTTCTGAGATTGTGGGCAATAGAACTGGACACTACAGTCCAGCACCAGTCACATCAGTGCCAAATACTCCTAAGTAACAGAGTAGCAGCCGTGTTAGTCTGTATCTGCAAAAAGAAGAACAGGAGTACTTGTGGCACCTTAGAGACTAACAAATTTATTAGAGCATAAGCTTTCGTGGACTACAGCCCACTTCTTCGGATATGCATCCGAAGAAGTGGGCTGTAGTCCATGAAAGCTTATGCTCTAATAAATTTGTTAGTCTCTAAGGTGCCAGAAGTACTCCTGTACTCCTAGGTAAGATTCCCCTCTTCATGCGTACAGGGACTGCACTGTCTCTTTTGGCATGGCATCACATTGGGAGCTCATGTTCAACAGATTATCCACCACAACCCCCAAATCTTTTTCAGAGTCACTGCTTCCCAGGATAAAGAGTCTCCCATCCTATAAACCTGGCCTACATTCTTTGTTTCTCAAGATATACACTTACGTTTAGCCATATTAAAATGCATATTGTTTGCTTGTGCCCAGTTTACCAGGCAATCCAGATTGCTCTGAGTCAGAGACCTGTCTTCATTATTCCCCCCCCCCAATTTTTGTGTCATCTGCAAACTTTATCAGTGACGATTTTATGTTTTCTTCCAGGTCATTAATAAAAATGTTAAATAGCACAGGGCCAAGAACCAAGTCCTGCGGAACCCCACTGGAAACACACCCGCTTGATGATAATTCTGTTTACAATTACATTTTGAGACCCGTCAGTCAGCTTTTAATCAGTTTAATGTGTGCCCTGTTAATTTTATACCATACTATTTTTGTAATCAAAATGTCATGTGGTACCAAGTCAAATGCCTTACAGAAGTCTAAGTATATTATCTCAACACTTAGAGGGGCTCATTCACCTGCATGTCCACCAATGTTATATATGCCATCATGTGCCAGCAATGCCCCTCTGCTATGTACATTGGCCAAACTGGACAGTCACTACGCAAGAGGATAAATGGACACAAGTCAGATATCAGGAATGGCAATATACAAAAACCTGTAGGAGAACACTTCAACCTCCCTGGACACACAATAGCAGATGTAAAGGTAGCCATCTTACAGCAAAAAAACTTCAGGACCAGACTCCAAAGAGAAACTGCTGAGCTCCAGTTCATTTGCAAATTTGACACCATCAGATCAGGATTAAACAAAGACTGTGAATGGCTATCCAACTACAGAAGCAGTTTCTCCTCCCTTGGTGTTCACACCTCAACTACTAGCAGAGCACCTCACCCTCCCTGATTGAACTAACCTCGTTACCTCCATACTAATTTATACCTGCCTCTGGAAATTTCCATTACTTGCATCTGAAGAAGTGAGGTTCTTACCCACGAAAGCTTATGCTCCCAATACTTCTGTTAATCTTAAAGGTGCCACAGGACCCTCTGTTGCTTATCTCAACACTGTTGCCTTTAACAGCCAAACTTATAATCTCATCAAAGAAGATATCAAATTAGTTTGACAGGATCTATTTTCTATAAACCCATGTTGATCTGCATTAATTATATTACCCTCCTTTAATTCTTTACTAAAAGAGTCCTGTATCAGCTATTCCATGATCTTGCCCGGAATCATGAGCGGCACATGAACCCCCACTTTGGAGAGGCTAGCCCTGGCCCCACTCCTTCTGTCCAAGGCTCCCCATTGCCTGCCGGAGCCCCGAATCCACCAATGTGGCCAGAGGAACCCCAGCTGAGCCACTCCGAGCACCAGCCACCCCAAGCCTGGGGTTGCCAGCCAACCTGAGTCCCGGTCCGCCTGCCAGCCCAAGCACCAGCCTGCCTGCTCTAAGGCAGCCTGACCCCCGGGCCACCAGCCCGCCCACTCCTGCCACCTCAAGCCTTGGCCCACCAGCCAGCCTGAGCCCAGACCCGCTCATCCCAGATGCCTCGAAACCCGGCCCGCCAACCAGTCCAAGCCCAGACACACCTGCCCCAGCCGGCCTGAGTCCTAGGCCGCTGGCTGGCCCACCCACCTACCCTAGCCCCCACTGGCTTCAGGAGAGAGGCGGAGGGAGGGCGGGAAGAGGAGCAGCATAGGAAAAGCGGGATGTGGGAGTGGGGCTTTGGGGGCAGAGTGTGGGCAGGGCCACAGCCTGGGTGTTTGGGGAGGCTTAGCTTCCCGTGGCCTATTATACCCACCGCTCATGCCTGGAATTGATGTCAGGATGATGGGCCTGTAATTATCTGTGTCGTCCTCTTTGCCCTTTTTAATAATTGGCACAGCATTAGCTTTCTTCCAGTCTTCTGGAACTTCCCCCATGCTCCAAGACTTATTGAAAATGAATATTAACAGTCCAGCGAGTTCCTTGGGCAACTCTATCAAAACTCTTGGGTGCTAGTTATCTGAACTGCTGATTTAAATATGGATGCCCCATTCTTGTTCATTTTAATAGGCTTTGAAAATTCAGCTTTAAAAGAAAGATACATGACCCACTAGTTTTCTTTTTTGGCGAGTGTTTCTCCTTGTAGAGTTTTAAGAGTTAACAAACCCCCAAAACCTTAAAGCTTAAAAAAGGGTGCAGCGGGGAAACTGTCACAGGACAGCAAGTTAGGGTAAAGCCTTAGTGAGCACCACCCTTTCAAATTTCCTGTGCTTGACACATCATCAGGATCATGTCAAAGTGAGTTAACCAGCCATGACACTTCATTCCAGTGATGTGGCCAAGCCGAGGAAGTTTGAAAGGATGTGGCTGACGGCACTGAAAAGAATCATTTACAGAAATGACTACTGCTGTTTTTCAATTTAAATGAATTTTAAACCCTTCTTCCTCTCTCATATGCCCTTCTCCTTACACCACTTGGAATGCTGGCATTATGCAATTTGCAAAGATAGCAAAATTTGTTTATAAATGGAGCAAGCAGTTGTGATGCAGTCATATTTCCTATTGAGTATTATTTCAACTGCTGTGCCTATTTATGGCACAATATAAATGGTAAATAATATTAGCAAGTGCTTCTGTCTTCTTGGAGAACTTGAATTAACTAGCAAGCATTAAATAACCTGAACACTGGTAATGACAATGGTAATAATGGCCACTAGCTCTCTTTTTTGGCATGTGTTTCATTTTGAGACAGGCAATTACTTTGGGTCTGATCTCAATGCCACGGAATTCACTGCAAGTCTTTCCACTGGGTTCCATGGGGTTTGGATTAGCCCCACAGAGACGGACGCTGATGGACTGAAATAGGGAGATTTTTCTTTGCAAGTGAATGATTAAAAAAAGGAAATGTATATTACACAAACACCACAGTGGCTCCATAGTTAAGGTTGATGTTAGATTTATACTCAAGGCAGGAATTAAATATGTTGGTATATAAGAAGCCTCTCTCCTGCTAAAACTTAATACATACTGTAAGTACAGAAGTAATTTTCAGAGAATTTTCAAGTAAATCTGCTAATTAAATTTATGAGTTATAATAATTTTATACAGATCCTTTAAGCCATTTTTGGTGAGATTAAGCTTTTGGGGCTCTCTCTAGCCCAGGGGTAGGAAACCTATGGCACGCGTGCCGAAGGCGGCACATGAGCTGATTTTCAGTGGCACTCACACTGCCCAGGTCCTGGCCACCAGTCCGGGGGCTCTGCATTTTAATTTAAATTTAAATGAAGCTTCTTAAACATTTTAAAAACCTTATTTACTTTACATACAAGAATAGTTTAGTTATATATTATAGACTTATAGAAAGAGACCTTCTAAAAACATTAAAATGTATTACTGGCACGCGAAACCGTAAATTAGAGTGAATAAATGAAGACTCCGCACACCGCTTCTGAAAGGTTGCCGACCCCTGCTCTAGCCAATATATTTGATTTTTGAGATTAGAAAAAAATTGACCCGCTTATAGACTGTAGTCAAATCTAATGCACATGTTACTTTAGGTTTATCAATGTGCTCCTTTTTTCCATTTATTAACACTATTAGTCAGAACCATTTTCATCTACATCACATCGGAACATAAGAACATAAGAATGGCCATACTGGGTCAGACCAATGGTCTAGCTAGCCCAGTATCCTTGTTCTGACAGTGGCCAATGCCAGGTGCTTCACAGGGAATTAATAGAACAGGCAATCATCAAGTGATCCATCCCCTTTCATCCACTCCCAGCTTCACACTGCTTGCCAGTGAACAGTGTTATCAATACATAAGCAGGCCTAAGGAATTTTAGGAAACGTGCAAAAGAAGGCAGAAAAAGATTTCAAAAGAAAGAGCATTATATTTGGCTCCGTGTGTGGACCTCATATTAAAAGATATCTGGAGTTCTTTTTGAATAAGCGTGCTAGGAAAATATAAGCCAGATGTGTTGTCTGTTGAGAAGCACTTGACATGCTATTGTCTCTTGTCCCATTCACATAAATGTGTATGTGTGTGTTCCTTGTTGTGAAGTTATTGGTTGAAATTTTCAAAAGCACCAAAGGGACTTAGGAGCCTACATCCCATTTTCAAAAGTGGCTACGTCATTTAGAAGTTTTTGGTAAATGAGGCTTCTAAGTTATTGAGGTGCTTTTGGAAACTTTACCCATTGTGCCATGTGTAAAATTAGATGTAAATTCTTCAGAGCAGGGAGCACATGCAATGTACTGGCACTCTGAGGCACCTAGCACGCTTTGGCGTGCTATAAAATAACTAAACTCCTGAGACTACGGTAACTACCGTAGCCAAATATTTATGAAAAAGCATATTAAAGGGGTCCTGAATATTAGAAAATTGATAGGAATTATTCTCCAAAATATTAATGAATACATTATTCTCTACTCTTGTCAGAACTATTCTGACATAGTCTGACCTGAAAAGAAGCCAGACAGCCATTGAAGTCTGTTATATTTATTTTTAAGAGTGAGAGAGAAAGAATATGCGACTCATACTAAGGAGAGACAGTACACAGTAACACTAGCTGTTAGAGGGTCCAATGGATAAATGTAGCCTCAAACCTTACAACCGCTCCAGGTAAAAGGGAATATCTTATTTAAGGAATGTGATTTTTTTTTCTTTGTTTCTGGTGCTGCTTCTATTTAAGGTGTAAGTTTAGCACCTCAACTTCTGTTGCTGCTACATGTATAAGAGGCATTCTCCTAGCAGTGGTACATAAAGCTTTTTGGTAAATCTTAAGCCCTCAGAATTCATCTTATCTCTTTGGTGACAAGGATATGTTTGTAATGAACCAATAGGGCTTGTTGGGGCATGCACCGTTAGATAAAAGCTAGTGTGATGAACTTAAATTGGAACGGGTGCAGAGAAGGGCCACTAGGATGATCAGAGGAATGGAAAACCTGTCGTATGAAAGGAGACTGGAGGAGCTCGGGTTGTTTAGTCTGACAAAATGAAGGTTGAGGGGGGATATGATTGCTCTCTTTAAATATATCAGAGGGATAAATACAAGGGAGGGAGAGGAATTATTCCAGCTTAGTACTAATGTGGACACGAGAACAAATGGACATAAACTGGCCGTGGGGAAGTTTAGGCTTGAAATTAGACGAAGGTTTCTAACCGTCAGAGGGGTGAAATATTGGAACGGCCTTCCGAGGGAAACGGTGGGGGCGAGGGACCTGTCTGGTTTTAAGATTAAGTTAGACAAGTTTATGGAGGGAATGGTTTAATGGTAAAACATATTAGCTGAGGAATACCAAGCAATGGTAGGTAAACAGTATAATGGCTAACAAGGGTCAGGCTGGAGACTCTTGCCTACATGCTCGGGGTCTTACTGATTGCCATATTTGGGGTTGGGAAGGAATTTTCCTCCAGGGTAGATTGGCTGAGGCCCTGGAGGTTTTTCGCCTTCCTCCGCAGCATGGGGCAGGGATCTCTAGCAGGAGGGTTCTCTGCCAATTGAAGTCACTAAGACACAGGATTTGGGGACTTCATCAGCAGAGTCAAGGAAAGGGTAGGGACGGTTTTGTGGCCTGCAGCATGCAGGGGGTCAGACCAGATGATCATAATGGTCCCTTCTGACCTTAAAGTCTATGAGTCTATGAGTCTGATCCAGGGCATTTCCCAGCTTCTTGAGATAGTTTGAAACACGGAGAAGTACTTGATTATTAAATAGCCTTGTCGAGAATACCTATCTGACTGGAGTTAAACAATAATTATGCCAACAGACTCAAAGCTTAGTTAATTTACACAAGATGATAAGTGACTGTGGAATCCAAGGTGACTAGACACACTGTCATATGTGCTTTGTGGTGTTTTCATGAAGAAATGATTTAGTTTGGCAATCTGAGGTATTTTTGGTCAGGCTGTTGTTTCTGTCATATAATTCATTCCTCAGATGGAGATCAGGAGGGACAGAGAGAAGAAATACACACCAGTCTAGTACTAAGGAGAAAATAGTTCCCATATCCATAACCTTTAACGCTGGCATTGAACTCCCCACATAAGCCCACTTTCATTCTCACTTAAAACTGAAGTAGTGTCACAGCCCTACTGACAGATGAAGAAAGCTGGGGATATACACCACAAAAAGATGTAACTTCAAGTTCAAGCTAAACAAAGTCATCAAAAGAACAATAATAGCGCCAATTTTTTCCTCACAGGACAGACTTCTCCTTTCAGGAGAGATGCCTCATTCTCTAAAGGGCAACATCATCCCAAGCTGAGCTGTCCATATGTGAGAGGTGCCAAGGTTTCAGCTAGAGGAGATATTCCAGTCAGAAAAATCCATAAAGGACAATTACAAAAGAACTTGCCCATAGGGGAAGTTTCTTCCTAATTCCCATCAATTAGTGACTGGCCCTGAAGTCAGAGGAGCAGCTGGGGGTTGCCAAGACACAGCCAGTTGTGTGTCAGAGGGTGCATATCAGGGGTGGGCTAAGGGCAGGAGCGTAACACACTCTTGCAATCCTCTCCAGCAAGATGGCACCAACGAGGCAATTCTACAAGTCGGGAGAAGTTAGAGCAGCCCTTAGAGCTGTTTTAATTTGTACTGGGAGACAGTATGGCCCCATGCAAGGATCAGGGAAGGCAGAAAGGTGGCTTTGAGCCATCTGTGTCCATCTCCCCTTCCCCCCCCCCAGCTGCAGTGAACTATGCACTGCTACAGCTGAGGATTTAGACCCAAGTCTAAAAATTCAGCATGCCTCTGTAGCAAGGCATAACAGAGATCTCCACAGAGAAGGAAGTCTGTCATCCCATGTGTGCGGCAGTACTAGGCAAAACAGGGTAGAAGAGGGATGAAGTTTCAGCATTCTCTCTCAGGTGATTTCAATGCAGTCTGTATGGTTGGAATTGCCCTTTAAAGTGCGGCATGAATCTGTGTGAATAGCCATCATTCAGGAATAACATTATGTAACAATGTAGGATACATTATATGACACTGCAAGCAGCAAAAAATAAAAAAGTTAACTACACCTCTACCCCGATATAATGCTGTCCTTGGGAGCTAAAAAAATCTTACTGCGTTATAGGTGAAAATGCATTATATCAAACTTGCTTTGATCTGCCAGAGTGCGCAGTCCTGGACCCCCGGAGCGCTGCTTTACCGCATTATATCCGAATTCATATTATATCGGGTTGCGTTATACTGGGGTAGAGGTTTATTTACAGTAATTACAAATAATTTCTGGTGGAGTAATAAGCTCTTTTTTTTTAGTTGTAAAGTAATAGTATTTTGCCCTGTGTTTCTTTTAAACACCTATTACATTTTTTTTTTTATACAAACATATATTGTTCTGAGGCCAGTACAGCAGCCGTCCAAAAAGCCCCAAGAGGACAGAGGTCACTAGTTTTTCATGCGTTCTCACTCCTGAACTCAGCGATAATTCTAGCCTCAGTAATAGAGAGCTAGTGGAAAGTACGTGAAACCCATGTTTTGATTAAATTCTCTGCTGATTTCTCCTGATTTATACATCAGATGTCTGCCAATGGGTGGGGGGTTTTTTTTCCACTACCAGCTCGCACTTTGAACAAAGCTTTCAATATATGCGTCAAATTTTATTTTTTGTTATTTTTAGCCTTGTTGAAAGAAAAATGTTCAAAAAACAGCCCTCTCTTCTTTGGTCTCATTTGACATGTTCATGTGAGTGTCCCTCTAGATCTCATGATCTCATTGTTCTTAAGCAAAGATTTGGGGAGGGATAGCTCAGTGGTTTGAGCATTGGCCTGCTAAACCCAGGGTTGTGAATTCAATCCTTGAGGGGGCCACTCAGGGATCTGGGGCAAAAATCAGTACTTGGTCCTGCTAGTGAAGGCGGGGGCTGGACTCAATGACCTTTCAAGGTCCCTTCCAGTTCTAGGAGATGGGATATCTTTATTTATTTATAGTATTTTTTCCCTAGAATATTTCAAATCAGAAACTATAGTTTCAGGACCATTAAACAGCACACATTATGATGGATATAATGTTGGGAGGTGGGAACAATGGTGGTATAATCCCTCAAGGAAAACCTTTTTCTTTCAAGAAGCAACATCTTTTTGTCTTTTTATGAAATGTACAGGTAAATGAGATCTATGCAAAGAATTCCAAGATGGTATCTCAAAGAGATCTCACCAGACAGGAATATATGATTCTGAAATGCTGCCAAGCTGGAAGGGAAGGCAATAGCAGCAGATCTGTGGATGTTATACAGACCAGGGCGGCTCTGGGCATCTGTCTGCAAAGTCCTTGCCACACACTGTTTTGTTGTGTTGTTTATTTCAATCTGACACAGCAAAGATCAGCAGACAGTATGTATGTGGCTAATGGAGCAGTTTGATGATTCTTCATTGAAGTCCTACATACAACTTAGCAACCCTCATAAAAACAAAAAAACCCTGTTCATTTTTTGAGAAAGGAAAATATTTTAAAACAAAAAACAAAACTGTTTAAAAAGTTAAAAATGAAACATGATTACTTAACCTGCCATCTCCCATTCTTTCGGAGCAAATGAAACATCTTATCAGACTAAGGGGAAAGTTTGCAAAAGCATCTAGTTGACAGAGGAGCCTAAGTCCCGTGTTCAAAAGTGCTTTAGGACTGGATTTTCAAAGTTTTTTAAGCACCTAAAGATGCAGATAGGTACCTACTGGGATTTGAAACATGTTAGTCACATATCTGCATCTTTAAATTACACTTATGTGCCTAACACACTTAGGCACACATCCTCAAATGTATTTAGGTGCCTAACTACCTTTGAGGATCTTAACGTTAGATGCTTTTGAAAAATGTTACTCTAAAGCTTCTATCACCATTCAGCTGGGCATTCTATAATGCCATGCAACTGCTCCAAATCCACCTTGTACAACTGAGACACATTGGTCAATGTTTGTGCTAATCTTTATAAGATGCAGGCAAAGGTGGGATAAGTGCAGGGGTCAAAGTAACTTGAAAGTCTTACTGGTACGGGGGCCTTGGGCAGAAGGGCAGGGCCTCAGGCGGAAGGGGCTGGGGGGTGAGCCTCCCTAAGCCAGCCCTTCAGCACTGCCTGGCCTGTGCCGCCTATGGCTCTGGCGGCGATTAAAAGGCCCGGGGCTCCAGCTGCTGCTGCGGTAGTGGCTGGGAGTCCCGGACCCTTTAAAATCGCCGGTCCTGGGGCAGCTTCCCCTTTTGCCCCCTCACCTCCGTGGGGCGGGGAGGCATAAGGGGCAGCAACATTAAAGCGCTGCGCCAGCAGCACTTTAACATCAGCTGTGCACGGGACCATACCAGCAGTCACTTCTTATCGGTACGCTGTACCGGCCCAGATTGGCCCACTTTCACCTCTGGTTAAGTGGTCAAATTTATCACTGGGATTTCTCTCACTCCAGTTGCTCTCAAAATACTATGAAAGAAGGGATTGCGGTGGGGAAGTGTTCTAGAGTTGTGGGAGGCTGGGTAGAAAGGGGCTGCTGACTGGGGTCATCAATTATTTTTTGTCAAGGTCCAAATTTCTTGGTCAAAATTTAGTCAAGGTCCAGACTCCACAGAAGTAATCATTAAAAAACCCCAGTAATGACAATAAATAACTAAAGATTTTGGGGTCCATTCAAAAGCATCTGGCAGTCCATATTTGGCCCGCAGTCTGCCTGTTGACTACCCCAACATAGACAGTGGAATTAGTAGGAAGTTGCCATGAATATCCATACATTGTGGGCACAGTGGAAAGGTACCACGGATCCTTTGACTTCAATGAGCTTTGTGTGTGTGTGTTGTGTGTATACGTACATATAAAACAAAACATCAAATAAAATTTTTTTTAAAAGCCCCTGAAACATGCTAAATCCCGTCTCTTTGCACACAGTGCCTTTGCCAAAGCCTTCTTCAGTACTCTGCTACATATATTCCTTTGGATTTAAATGAATTATACTAAACTGAGCTGTGTGACAAGTGCTGTCTAAATGAGCTTTCCTTTTTGCATGTGTGGAGCAATTTCCTCAGGATATAATTTTGTTCAGTGTCTTCCATGACTGGGATGGAACAAATGGGGCATTTTGTGAGCTACATTATATAGGTATATACCCTAATCCAGGAAGATAGTTCTACAATCTTTACACAAACAGCCCTCTGTTTGATATTAAGTTAATGATGACAAGGAGTCATTTTTATAGGTCAGAGGCACTAGGTAATGTCTTAAGCAACCTATCTATTACAAAAATTCTGGCAAAGATAATTGTTACAGGTGGATTCTAGGAATGGCAGATTCAATGCAGTTACTTCTGCATGTAATTACTATCTTATGAATTTTACATGCAATGCAGAAATAGAGTTGTTTAATTAGTACAATCCTGGGTATCTTCTGGCAATTAAATCAAAGCAATCTCCCTCTCAAATCAACAGGGTACATAACCAGATGGAATGCATCAAGATAATTTCTCTACTGTATATGTCACCCATGACAGAAACAGCTCAACAAGGGATATTTCAGTCTTTTAAAGTCAGATTGTTTTGACATATAGAGGGCTATCCAACCTGACCATGAGGGAATCCAGTGCATAGCTGGAATGCTGAACCTCTTTCTCTAAGCCTCCAGCTTTGCCTCTTTCCCCCACCTCACCTACAGAGACACCACAAAGATGGGCATGCTAGAAATGCCATTGATAAACGGACAGCCATTATTGCTTCAGACCACACTAGGGATGAGAAAGGCAATTTACTCTTGGCCAGAGGAAGGTGGCAGAGAGGCCCTGCCAGTAGGGCTGGTCCCACCCCTCCAGCCCTGTCAGTCATGTATAACAGGGAGAAGGCCTTTAAAAAGGAGGAAACAGCAGCTAGCAAGTGGAGTTGGAGAAGCAGGATTGCCCTAGGCAGCAAACTGCTGGAGTTATTCTTGAAGCTGCAGAGGGAACTCCCAGCCAGGAGACCTTCACCCCAACCCTGAGAAGAGTACAGTGGCCTCCAGGGTAAGATGGACAGACTAGGCCTGACTCAGAGGCCAGCCAGAGCAATTTCCCCAAAACCCACTATGCTGGCGCTGGAAGCTCTGTAGATTCACTACCGGCCCCACCCCCTTGAATGCATTGGGTTTTGTGACTTTCATTTTGATCCCCCATCCGGAGAGACTTAAGGCCAACAAAGGGGGCCTTAGTAGTCAGGAAGTGGGGCCTGTGCTGAAACTATCCAGTGTAGATAATTGGTCATGGTCCAGTTCTCCCAGCCTCTGAGGGAGGAACTACAGAGGACACTGTTACATACACACACACAACCCAGGGTGGAATTTGGCCCTGTATGTGTTTTTGATTATAGAAATTTGCTCTGAGAAAGGCCTGTTAGCTCATGTAACCACAAAATACACACCTCTTTTTAGTCTGCATTCATCCTGGTGCCACATTGGCTGGGACAGTACTGTGCTGGGCAAAGCTGCTAAAATGCCCCAGTCCTGCAATGGATAGCAAGCAGACAAACTGCTAGGCTCAGGTGCAGCCCCACTGGAGTCAGTGGCATTATGCACAAGTATCACAGCCTACCCACGCAGGATTGGCACGCACATCTGCCCGTTCCACTTGCACTTTCCCTTCTTCTGCAGATTGTAAGATGCCTGGGAGCAGGCAAATGAGAAGGGAATCTCAGCCAGCTCCTGCCAGCCTCCCTCGGCCCCCAGGGTAATGAAGACCTTTCTACAAAATGGAAGTAATTATCATGCTTATTCTCCTTTAGTCCTTGTTGGATAGGACTTTTTTTGTAGACTTGAGAAAAAATCTTGCCTGAGTAAGGGCTACTTGACTCATAATTACTACACATATTAAAGTGAAATTATGAAATGTACTGAATTGCCTACAATAGTATCTTTGCAGTGTTGTTGGAGCCATGTTGGTCCCAGGATATGAGAGACACAAGGTAATATCTTTTCTTGGAGCAACTTTTACTGGTAAAATAGACAAGCTTTCGAGCTCCTAAAAGCTCTTCTATCTGTTCCACCTTGTATTTAGTTGTGACACTCTGATTACCCTGCCCAGCCCCGAAGAAAAGCTCTGTGTAAGCTCAAAACCTTGTCTCTTTCACCAACAGAAGTAGGTCCAAGAAAGGATATTACCTCACCCACTTTGTCTCTCTACAGTAGTATAGTCATTTCTGACTAAATTGCTCGACTGAAAATTAATTATGATTACAGCATTTTTATTTTACTTTGGGGATGGGGTGGAGCATAAAGACTTCTTGGATCGGATGTGATGGGAGATTAAAAATGGGTGCAGTTTGGGGTCAGGGAAGGTTGAGAATTTCTGGTCCAGCACAATCACAGAAAGTTGTAGTTAATGGCTGACCACAGTGGTTAATTCATCATCGCTTAGAGTCTTTGAATTAAGACTGCTCATCTTTCTAAAAGATTAACTTTTGGGTGAAGTAGAGTTTTTGGGCCTGACAGTACTCAGCATGAGAAAGAACTATCCTCTCCGCTGCTGGAGTCACTGGGTAAAAGTCTATGGCTTGTATTATGCAGGAGGTCAGACTAGTTGGTCATAATGGTCTCTTCTGGCCTTAATCTGTGAATCAGCTCCTGAAAGATTACTGCTTTATAGAACCAGAAGAATGAATTTTTACTTGCTTTTATTTTTTTAAATAAAGTTTTCACTTTCACTTGGTGCTCATGTAAGCTAGAAATTCCTTCAAGGATTCTCTAGGAGAGCATATGAAATATTCAGCTAGTTCAATAAAATCTGACTCTGCTTCGGCTTTCAAGGAGCTTTAAAAATTAATTTCTGTACCTCAGAACTACATTTCTTCTCCCCCCCCCAAGTATTTGAGAACCATGATTCCTGCAAATGAAAATCATTGTAAGATGTAGGCAGTCTCAGAATCAAACAGGCCGCATTATGAAATCACTTTGTCATTTGAAATGCCATTATTAGTCAGAAGGGCCTTTCCCCCCCTTCCCACACACCACTGCAAATAGCAATTAGTTCAAGTAGAAAAGATTACAGCCAGGTGCAGTGTTTGAATTGGCTTTTTTGGGAGGAAGGGGATTTCTCTTTTGTTAATTGTCTGCAGAATATGAGTGCAGTGGTAATTCAACAGGCATCTGAGGAATTTGGGATAATACAACCTTTTGTACTTAGCCAACAAAATATAACCTCCATGGCATTTGTGAATTGGGTGGAGGATATTGGGTTTATTGATGGTTGTCAGTCCACTGAAGTGAAAGATATGATGGAAGACTTATCAGTGGAGACAAAAGAAAGGGCAAAAAAAATATTCCTTTACTGTCTGCTACAGCACCATGTATTAACATTAGGATGTAGTTTGAGTGTTCACTTATGTAGTAGGGAAGATAAATCCCTCCACTGCAGAAATTACTGGATGAAAATCTATGGTCTGTGTCATGCCCGGAGGTCACAATAGATGATTACAATGGTTTCTTCTGGCCTTAGAATCTGTGAAACGGAGAAAATCACAGGGAAATGTGTTCATATAGTATACAAATATGAGGTCCTGAAGAGACTGGTGCTATCAACATTTCAGCAATTCCATAAAAGATTGGATTAACTCTTATCCTTTCAATCATGGATAGGCGTTCCAAGGAAGAAGGTAATTTTATTATTAAATAGAATCAAAACTTTATGTTAAGAAATGGCATCTGAGCTAAGGGCCACCTTCCCTTGTCAGTGGCTAACATTTAAGATCCTGAATAAATAAATATGACAGCCATAAGGGTTTCGAACAAAGGAAAGGGGTAAGTCAGCTGGAACATCAGCCATTTTTTAGGGAGCAATGTGAACCTGCTCTCCACAGCCCCTAACAAGCCCTCTGCCTTTGATGATATTCTGATTGAGGAGCCAGCAGGTCTGAAGTGGTTTGGCATGGATGCTGAGAGCATATCCAGGGATGCTAACTCAGAGAAGTCTGGGAGTGTGTCAGAGCTGAGTGAGCAGCTGGCCAAGCCCAGTGGCTTCTTTTTAATACTCTTAGTGCCACATGCCAGGCTGTGTCTTAAGCGTAGACTCATAGCTTTAAAATGCAATAGCAGGACATATATCCCAGGACACACAGTTTGGGGGGGAAATATTATGGCCAATGTTTTCAAATTTTGGCCCGTAGGCCCATATTTAGGTGCCAAAATAAAAGTGGGCACCACTTTCTGAGGTGTTGAGCATCTGCAGATCCCAAATTTAAATCAATGCGAGCAGCAGGTGCTCAGTACCTCTGAAAATCAAGCCATCAAATTAATTGCCTAAATACGGGTGAGGTGCCTAACTTTAGCCACTGGAGGTCAGAGTCTCCACTCTATTATGGCCCTTTTCTGTTGTAAACCTGATGGATGTGGCCCCACCCAGGGAATACACTTAGCATAAGGGAGTGGCCAGGTGGGGATGCGGGGGAAGGCGAGGGAGCGGGGGTGCATAGCCAGAAAACAATGTACTTTACCTGTTCTCAGCTTGGGGACTGCTCCTAGGGCTGCTCTAACTTATTCCAGTGGTTAGAGAGTTGTATGGAAGGGCCAAGCATAAGGAGCACAGCTGAGCTGGAAAGGAGAAGCAGGCCCCTAACTTTGAAATTCGGCCATACTGTTATGATGGTGGAGTATTTAAATCATATGGTGTGGTTACTTCTCTACTGAGCAGCAGCAGTTTTTGAAGGCGTGTAAAGGTCAGCTTCCCTTTGGAGGAGAAATTAGTGTTGCCAAGTCTGGGTATTGTCTCAGTGCAACTTGTTTATTTTGCACCATATACACTAGCCCTTGGACATAGGTGATTACAAAGGGCATGCAGATGACCCCTTTTTTCCAGGAATCCCAGCCCAAACATCAATGCCGGGTTCGCAAGAAGTAATTGATTCTAGTTAGAGAGCTTAAGGAAACTCTCTTGCTCTTTGCCACAGCTCCCCACATAAAGAACCTCCATCACATATCTAACAATAGAACATATGTTCAAAGATTGTACGCTACTTGTACTGTAAGCAAAAGAACTTGTAAGATCATGTGTAATAGTACCATCTGGTGATTCCTGCAATAAGAATATATAGTTGAATAATCTATATATAAAAGAGGTTTGCTTTTACAAATTAATTCTGGGTGCAACACAATTAAAACATGAGGGGTTAAATTTTGGACTCAGTTAATGCAGTTACAATGCATTATTTTGCCTTGTACAACAGTGCAAGATTTGGCCCAATCACTTTTCTTTAGTGGCTGGGGAGAAATCTGAAACTATGCACAATAAACAAAGTTTTAGAAGAGATAACAATCCATAGCTCTTACATAGTAGCACTTTTCATCTTCAGATCTCAAGGCACTTAAAAAAAGTCAGTATTATGATGATCTAGTAACTGACAGTCTATTACTGCATAACTTAATTTCAGCAAAAAGATAAACATCAGTAAAAGAAAGTTTAGCTAGGGTGCAATCTGAGAAATAAATTCTAGGTCTATGGGGTTGTTTTCTCCATCAGAAAATTAAGACAGAAGTATGCACTGACAGACAAATGGGCAAAGCTGAATCTGTTGCTTCTTTCCACTTTTCAGAATTCTGAAAGGAAATGCAATTTTAAAAAACCACCACTGGCCTAATATCTAGGAATATAAGGCCTTGGCAGTGCCCTCCCTAGTGCAGGTCATTTAAACAACACCCTGGTTTGACACAAAATCCATAGCTTAGAATTTAGGCACCACAAGCCAAATCTCTCTCTGCTTAAAACAAGGGCTTTGAGATTAGAACCTTTAAATGCTGACTAGTGTTGTTGGGTTTCTACCTTGTGGTTTTCATCCTCCTCCCAGTTGCTTTTGTATGTATGTATCAAAGATGTGTTTATCATACCAATGTTTGTGCTCCTCCCAAGCTCAGTCTCTCCTGCTTTTTAAACGCCCAATGAAGTAATGATACTGAATTTGTGGCTCAGTCGTCCCCATAGCAACAGACTATGATGTCACACACACAGGATTAGGAGTTCCAGGCCTAGCTGAGCAGAAGGAGAAAGCTCTGATTCAAAGAGGTTCAACAATAGAAATGGGAATTTAGAATGTGACTAATCAAGTAAACCCTCAGTAGTAAATTGTTCAGAATCAAACAGGAACTCAGCCAAAATCTGGTCTCCAGGCCTGATTCTGATAGCATTTACATTAGTGAGAGTCAGGAGTAACTTCACTGAAAACTAAACAAATATTGCATCAGCATGTGGCATTAGAATCAAGCCCAGTTTCACCCATGTAAATCTTGAGTGTAAACGAGAGCAAAATATGGGTCTCAAAGCTTATGTCTTCCAAAGATTATAAAGATCAAATTTTCAAAAGCTGCTTCTAAAACTGGGCAATTTCACACAGGCGGCTCTTGGTGTCCAATTGCAAAACCTGGCATTTGTGGGTATAAACTGCACGTGTGTATACATGTAAAGTAAATCAGACATCTAACTACATTTCAGTGCAAATAGACTTGAGTTTCTGCACATGAAAAAGTTTAGATGTGAAAAACAGAGCATGAAAAATTGTGGATGCAATTTTAGAGGCTGAGTTGGGATGCTTTAAAAATGTGGTTCTTAAGATACCATTTTTAATAACGTACAGATGCACAGCACTCATAACAAGAAGACTGACAATTATGTATGGGGAAACTGAGGCAAGTGCAGAGTGACTTGTCCATGGTCACATAATGAGGCAGTGGCAAAGCTAAGAACTGAATCCAGGTTTCCTGAGTTCCAGTCTCCTGGTCTAGTCACTTGACCACATTTCCTCCCATTTTCTTAACCAATTTCTGACTTCTGCCACACACACAAAAAACTGCTGACTATATCACTCATCATGTTTGCGTAAATCGACCTGTGATATCTCAAATATTAAAACAGATGTTCTAGAAAAATTTGTTGGACTCTTTGTAGTTTTAAAAAATGAATCCCCTGAATGTTCTCACCTCATTTGGAGACTCTGTCACAACTTTTAAAGACTTTTCTGCCACATTTGGGCTTCTGTAAGTCAAAAAGTTCTAGCTACTTGTTAAATAAGGAGCTTTAACAAATCAGCATGTTGGACAAGACAGACATGTAATGCTCTAACGACTCAAACCAATATATTTAAACAAGTTATCTGGGAGATATCTAGGGTAAAATTTTCCAAAAAAACCCCAAAACTAAAACAAAACAAAGAGCAAGTATGAAACTAAGTCCCATTTTCAAAAGTGACTTAGGAGTCCAAGTCTCATTGACTTTCATTGAGAGTTAGGCATCTGGACCTTAGCAGCCAAATTGTCTCTGAAATCAGTAAGAGTTATGTGCCTAAATAGCTTTGGGTCTTGGCCCTAGGAGTGGGATCCACAATGGTATTTAGACGATTAACCCCCAGACTTATGTGATTAACAAATCACTGTGATCCACAAAACTCCTGTCAAACCCTGAAGGCACCCAAACTCACTCAGTTCATTTGTGGATTGCTAACAGACCGGTACCTCTCTGCAGTCTGGACTAGGTACCTATCTCTGAGAGAGGGGTGGGGATTAGCACACACCTCTCTCGTCAGCATGTCCCATTGATTGGCTTAGGTGACTCCTCACTTAGCATGCTGGCTTTTGTGGATCCCCTTCTTAGGCGCCTATCTCTCCCCATTCCTGGCATCTAAGTCCGCTTTGTGGATCACAGAGTTCGTGATTTTTCTAGATGCCTTAAAAAGTTAGGTACCATGATGCTCAGCATTGTAATGCCTAAATCCCTTTGTAGATCCCACCTTAAGGGCCTGTAGCGAGTTGGTATGGCTCCCCGCTGCCCCGGAGGGGGAAGAGCCCATCCGGAGGCCGGAGTGGGCGGAGCTAGGGAGCTCAGAGTCCGCCCCCCAGAGGGTCAGGCGGCGACCCGGAAGTATAAAGGTTCGTCCTCAGAGCTCAGTAAGGCCCCAGCTGCCGGAGAGACCAGACGTCTCCATCCTAGCTAGTGGCTGGGAAAACTCCACCGGGCCTGCCCTGCACCCGCTGCCCGGAGGAGCCGCTGGGCCTGCCGATCAATTCCTGCCCTGACGAACCCATGGTCCAGGATCCCCCAGAGGCCGACACCAGGACCCAGGTAGGCCCCAAGGGGGAGTGTGGAAGTAGCCCAGGGGCAGCCAACCCCAGTCTGGCTGCAGCACTGCCAGAGCCTATGTCAGTGTGTTGCAGCCGGGATCTCCACTGACAGCAGCAGGTCTTCTGCCGCTGCTAGGGTCCCGGGCTGGGATGCAGTGGAGTGGGAGGGCCTATGTCCCCCTGCCACCCAACCCGTGGGTGGCAGTCTCCCCCTCTCCCAGGCCTTTTGAGGCTCGGGTCTACTATTGTTGCTCAGCCCTGACTGAGGGCCTGAGTTCCTGACTCAGCGTTTGTTGCCCCTCCCTGACCTAGGGTCCGGGCTTAATACTTTGTACTCGTTTGTTGCTCAGTCCTGACTGAGGGCCTGAGCTCCTGACGTAGCATTATTGCCCGCCCTGAGCAGGGTCAGGCTTACCGTGTTCTTCCGGTTATAGCAAGAGCTGCCGAGGGAGACCCCATGGCTGGACAAATTTCCCCAGCTCACCGGTGTGAAGTGAGCCGGTGTGGCTCCCCACCGCCCTGGAGAGGGTTGAGCCCCGGCAAACTCTCCTACAGGGCCTAACTAGCAACTGAAAATGAGTCTTAAGCTCCTAAGTCTCTTAAGTGCTCTTGTAAATTTTACCCCTAGTTTACTTAACTCAAATTGCAAACATCCAGGCTTATAATATTTTTCAATAAATGTCACTGAAGATTTTTTTGTGCATGCATTATGGCCCTGATTCAACCAATCACATGTAGACCCGATTTCCATTTACCCTAGGCCCCTTTTCACTGCCAGCATGGTGTGAAGGGGCCTTAGTGTAAATGCAGAAAAGAAAACCGCTTCATTCTCAAGAGGATCCATCACTTGCTAATGGTCTTTTAGAAAAGGCATGTACTGGTATTTTAGGCATGTGATGTAGTAGCTACACATTCTCACAGTCATCACTGGTGCTACCATACAAGTCTGAGCAATTGTTGATTAGGAAAAACATAACATTCCAGAAATAAAACCGGGATAAAGTCCAATGAAGAAATGACAATCACATTAAAGTACTCATTTCTCCACCCCCATTCCCAGAAACAAACAAGCAGTTTGAAATACCCCACTCTACTGTTTCTACTGTTACTTACAGCATCACACTTTGGCAAAATCTACCAGAAACCAAACAGCGAGTAGGAATTTATATAAAGAGTGAACTCAACCTTTCAATGAAAGCCACAGCCTGGGGAGTCAGAGCAAGATTGCCAGAACTATCAACCATCTAAATTGGGACTGGATATTGAGGTTAAGATCAAGAATTTTGTTCCACAATATATGCGATGCCACCAATATCCTCTGATGGCATTATAAATTGTTATGTATCATGGATCCATAGGATGGGTGCTATAACCCCAACTTTGGAACAATCTCTAAGCGGAATCTCTTCAGTGTGCCAGAACCCACAGCGGTCTCACTCTTCCACCAGGGTAAGTCATGTGATCTCACCACCTCCTTAGACTGGGCTCCAGCACTCCTGCTTCACATTGTGAGCTGTATTCAGTGAGTCCCACTGAGACTCCTGCTAGAGACTTGTAAACTCTTCAGGAATTAACACACCTCACCAAGCATTTGCAGTGATGCTCACACAGCGTTGTCAAAACAATAGCGTTTATTAGTCAACTCGAACACAGTGTAGGAAGTCCTTAGGTTAGCGTAGAGAATTGAATGTTAAAGCACAAACCAATCTGGTTAGCCCAGAGCCCAGCCAAGCTGTAGTGAACCCCACTGTTCAAGCTTTGTCTGTCCCTTCATCTGATCTCCTTCGTCAGATCCTAGGTGAGATTCCCAACTCCTTCTAGCAGCCAGCTCTTAAACTCCAACTTCCCACCTTCCCAGTCCTTTGTTCACAACCTGGGGGATGTTTCTCAGCTTCCCTGCTGAGAGATGGGGAAATCCATCTCCCTCTGGAAAAAGCAACAAAGAGTCCTGTGGCACCTTATAGACTAACAGACATATTAGAGCATAAGCTTTTGTGGGTGACTACCCACTTCGTCAGACGCTACCCTCTGATATGAGCCCCTTCGTCGGCTACCCCTCTGATACTGATCTCCCTCTGGGTCATTGGTTGCTAGGTGTCAGTGTCCGCGTGATCGGATTTGCCACTGTCTTCTCAGATTCTCCATTGATATGGGGTTGGCCTCAGTCAATCCTATTTTAATGATCCATTCAGGCTCAGACAGCTAGGTGGCATTCATCTTTCTCTCTCTCTCTCTCTTAACCTGCCCTGAGAACAAGCAGTCCTTTCCCCCGAGGTAGTCTTACAGAATATAGGGAAAATGGAGGCACTCTGAGGATAAATAAAGTTATTCAGGAAATTCCCACCTTGTCACACCACATACCATTTACGTCAAAATTTACTGTAACCAGGACATCAGAAGCAAGGATACATGCTTCTATTTCTATATTTTCCCTTCATGTGGTTCTAGCCTATTTTTACTGGGCTACCTCAGAGTAACCACCACTTGTTAACAAAAGAACTCAACTCTATCTTTATGTCTAAATACACCTACACATGGGTCACTAAAGGAATGCTCTCCACCTGCAGAATTACCCAGAAAAATGTAGATCACATTGGGTGCATTTATCCTTGCTTTTGCAACTAGAATGGATGAGCTGTGGAAGTGGTTCTAGTATTGCAAAAAATAGAAAGGCATGAGCTTAAATGGCTACTAGGTTTTTAAAGCTAGAAATGAAGGGGGAGGCATTTTCTTGCAATTGAAATACAGGGTAGTTGGGGACCAAAGAAGAACTTCAGTCTACAAAAATTTTAATTTCTAGATAAAAACATTTCAATACAGACATTTCACGGAACATTCTAGGCATTAATGGGCAATCTTATTGATTTTGGTGAAAATTGGAAAACCAGATGAAACCCTGGATTGATATTGCTCTGGCCCTGGCATTCCAATCCCCGTTTTGCCATTCCCTTTTCCCAACAGCACAGTCAATACCCTGGCTGACCCATCATAGCGTCTATCGATGTTTGAAACATCATCCAAAACTATGGTACTTGTAGATCCTATAAATGAATGGAAAACAGCCAACATCCACCTAATGAGTAAAATACCCTGGAATAGCTTGTGGTGCCTGAGTGTGTGACAGATGACTCGCAAGGACACAAAGTAAGTAACAATGATTAGCTTTAGTGCAGTTCAGTTGCACATGGTGCTTTCTTGGGATGTACACTCATCCCTAAGAGTTCCTGAGAAAGAAAGGTGATATGCTTCGTTTCAGCCACGTGACTTTAGCTCTCTGTGGACTCTACTGATTAGATTTTGAAAAGGGATCAAGACAATTTTTGAAAGAGCTCTGCTGTACTTAAGGCAAATTTAGCCCTAAATCTTAATTATGGCTTGATTCTGTGCGGGAGGCTTGCAGCGAGATTAATGGAAATCAGAAAAATGTCATGTGTGAAGGACTTTCAGGACTGGCGCTATTAGCAATTAGAGGGCCAGATTCACTTTTATTAGTGGCAGACCTGAGACATGTGGTACCAGTGACTGATCCTCTTCCTTAGGCTTTCTACCAGGGATCATTTAGAGTGGGGACTGTTAGGAAAAATGATCAAAGTCACATCCCCTGGCTGCCTTAGGCACATCTTCCCTCTGGCCCAAACAACCCAGTTTTCAGACTGCGCTAGGCATTTGCAGATTTTCCCAGAAGTAGAAGGTTGTGTGGTCACTTCGCACTAAACAGAATGCCCCCACTTTCCTCTGGGAAATCCCTTCTCTCTGGGGTATGAAACACAGGGTTTAATCTATTCCAGAATGTTCCCTGCACTATACCCATGGTACCTGAATTCTCATCTTCTCTGAGGTTTCCATGTGACAGGTAGTCCATACTGAGGACATCAGACTGGGTAAGTCCAGTAAGAACACAGGTCTGCATTAGTTACCTCAGGATAACTCTTGACCGCATAGGATAGAATAATTTAGCTCACAGATAGCTTTCCCATATGTGCTATCAGTGGCTGCGTGACAGTGTCACAGTAGGAGATAAACCCTGAAGGAAAACACAGATTGTTCTTGGACTGTTTACCCACTCTGAACAGACTTTGGAGCAGTGGAGATAATTTACTTACAAACATGAGAACTCTACCTCGGAAATACACGATCCTTTCATTGTCTCTTCTGCTGCCTTCCACACAATCAAGGCACTTTCTGCAGCCGAACAACATGTACCAACTCCCTTATTTTTGTTTACTACACATGAAGACTCATCCAACGCTTTGTTCTTGTCCATTCAGGATTATGTGCCTTTGGTTTGTTGCCCATTTCTCTTGCCAAGTGTGGTGACTTTTTTCTTGGGCTCCTTTAATTTCCCTCTGACTGCACAGATTTCACAGGCACCTGTTGCAGTTCAATCTGCCTAAGAGATTATCAAAAAGTAACCCACACTGCAGGGTCTTCATTTTCTCTGCTGCCAGATGGCTCTTGGTTTGTAGATACAAGAGGAAATAAATTCTAAGCCCTTTGTACATCGCCCAGAAATCATTAAAAAATCCCAGCATGAGAGATTGTTATGCAACTGTTAGGGATGAGCAAGTTATAAATAGTATTAAAAACAAAATCATCATTGACTCTGGAGCACTTCCACAAATTTAAAAGCCTGTGGGACCCTCAGAATGGGGATAAACACAGATGGACAGCACCATTGCCAACAAGGAGGATTACACAGGACCCATGAGTGACACCAGGGAATGCTCAAGTGGAGCAGAAGATTTTACTTCCCCAAATGTCTTACTTTCTAACCACTTCCAGTAAGATGATACAGGAAATTTCTTACCCACCATTAAGAATTCTTGTAGGGAAGGCCTTTTAAGGGAGTAATGAGTGTTAGTTTTGTCTAGGTAGGCTCTTTTGGCATCTGTCTCTTTTGAAAGCTGACCACCAGGACTTTCATATGTTCTTCCCACTTGTCCAGCATCAGGGCTCTTACTGTGCAGTGTCAGCCAGCAATGGGGAATGCCTGAAGCTGGTTACCAGGCTTTGGCGACTTCCTTTGGCTGCTCTGTGTGTTCCTTGCTAACACAATTCTGCTTCTTTGATCAAGCACACATCCCTGTATGAGATAAATTACGTCACTATATGGAGACAAATTACTCATGTGAGAATTCAATTCCCTCCTTGGGGAGAGGTTATTCCTTCTCCTAAACACCTAATTTCTGGAACCAATTAAAGAGCTAAGGCGAAATACCTTTCATGTGGTGGCTTCTCGAGGGATGACAGTCTACCTGGGTAACAGCAGCTCTTAGAAAAGGAAGGAATCATGACGTTTTCCCCCACAGAGATTTGGACTCAATGGAGGATACCTATTTCAATACACTGTATAGCAATGTTGCCTTGAAAACTGACTCTTTCCAGTGATACCAGCCTAGATGCAGATTCCAGGGGAACAATAGCTTCTCTCCACACACCATTATCACCTTACATCCAGTGCTGGGTGTTTTAATGGGCTAGAAAGAAAAACGTAACCATCCAGAGATGGCTCATTCTCTTCACATCCTGGGGGCCTTTACCACTGCAGCACATACCTCTACAATTTGAGCTAAAGCACGAATGGTATCACTTTCAAAAAAACATATGTTTTATGGCATACACACAGGGAAGTTAGATTAAAAACAAACACTCTTGCTGGAAGATTGCATGTAACATTACTTTATTGCTTAAAATTCAGAACGATAACACAGAAGAACCCCAAAACAGACACAAAACAGGCTGCTCCCTAGAACCAAGGCACAACTCGCCTCTCTTTACTGTATGCTGGCTGGCTGCTGACAGGTTGCTGCTAGCAGGCCCAGATCTCACCCTTCTTTACAGAACCCTCTAGCCTGCAAGCTTCTGAGTATCTAAAGTGATCGTTTACAGTTTCAATATACCACCAAGAGCACTCAAAGGGCTTTTGCAAATGGAGTCCCTTAGAGATTTCCAAAATTTTGCCCTAAGTCCATTAGCCGGGAACAGTAGCATTGAGCTATCTTCTGTGGATGAGCCACAGAGTGGCTGAGAGCATGTAATGCTGTCCAAAGGGGAAGGGGACATTAATTAACACAGTCACCACTGTTACTTTGTACAAGATTTATCACTATTTTGTATGCCTTGTGAGGCATCACTGGAAAAGTTGTAATCTGACGAATAGTATTAGCTTGTTGTAATGTATATATCAACATTGTGTGTGGAGTTATGACATTTTGCTATGTTTGTAACTCCAACATTTAGTGGGTCTGAGAAATGCCCACAGGTTAGTTCTTTGGAAACAACAAAAGAGCTGTAAACAAGGGCATCTGCATGTCCTACCCGAAGATACCGCAGACTGTAGCAAGCTAGAATTGCAATTCATATGAAGGACTGATGGCCAAAGCATGGCCACCATGAAACTGCCTGACCCAGAACACAGCCAGGATTTTTCCAGCAAAAGGGGTCAAGATATAAAAAGGGAAAACACAGGCCCCTGGCTACCTCTTTCCTACCCCATCTCTGGACTGGTGAATTCTGACAGGGGAAGTTTTGAACAAAAGGACTGAGGTCTCCAAAGCCATTTGGGAAACCCAGGGAGACATAGAAAATTAGCAGATTTAACATCCCTCCTAACATTTTGGACTACATACGCTAATCCAACTGTACTGTATTTTACCTGCTTGAACCACTTAACTCCAATTTCTCTTTCTTAGTTAAGAAAGCTTTAGTTAGTTTACTAAAGGATTGGCTCCAGCATTGTTTTTTGTGTAAGGTCCTGAGCATCCATTGACCTGGGTAAGTGACCAGCCCCTGGGGCTAAAAAGAGCCTAATGTGTGGTGATTTTTGGTTTTAATAACCTTCCATCACAGAAGTCCAGTTTGCCTGGGTGGTAATATGGGCTGGAGGGTCTCAGGGGACTAACTGTGGCTCCACATTAAACCAATACAGCGATCCAGGAGCACACATTTGTGGCTGGTTTGGTTAAATCTGATTATAGAATAAACTGCCAGTGTGGGATTGTCTGCCCAGTTTTTATCAGTCTGACCTGAGATTGGCTCTCTCAGCTGTGATCCATGCCAGGCACGGTTACAAGCATAACACACTTTTACAAAGGTATTCAAGGGTTAAAAGCTGGCAGTCTCAGACTTAGCCTAGTACTTTTGATATAGACTCTCACTTGTTACAAGAATATTCTGAGGCCTAAATCTGGACAGAATGTTGCATCTGCAAGTTCCCATTCATATCTGAGGAATATTCTGGGCTGATCAATATTGTCCTTGAAAGTTAGAGTACAGAGAGCTGAATATTTCTAAGGGCCCAATTCTCATTTATACCAGGGCCCCTTTCCACTGCCTGAGTAGTGCAGTGTAAAGCGGCCTTTGGTGTTAAGTAAAATGATGCCCTAAACTAACAAGTTCACCTATTTGTCAGGTATCTAACCTGGGTCATTAGAGCTATTCATAATAGCATGTTATTTTTCCATGGTCATCCAGCCACATTGTTAATAATTCTTCATTGCAGTGCCAAAAGGCACTTTTTGGAAGTGATATAATGCCAGTTCATTACAAATCAGATCTTAGCTTCTACCTGCTATCCAACCAGCTACAAGCAAAACAGACTTTCAAGCCTGAACCATTATTAACTTGAGACTTATTACTGCAAGAAAGAGCAAAATAAATCCCTTCTCCCAACATTATCAACCAGTGTAATAGCCCAGGAATGGCAATCTAAACATTACTTCAAAATTATCAGGCTTCATTTCTCATGACTGATAGCAAGCAACAAATTATACTTTATCTTTTTAAGCTCAGTTGACAACAAATCTGGAATGTGCAATATACCAAGGCCCTCCCTTCCCACCGTAATGCCAGTCCCAGCACCAACTGTATCATGATAGAATATTTTGCACATTTTTCTTCTGGTTCTTAGCACAAAGATGTATTCATAAGTCTATTAATAAAAAAAAAATGCAAAGCTCTTTGTTACAGTCCTATTAAGCATGCATCTGTGCTGACCCTAGATGAGAATGTGGGGTTAGGGTGGGGGATATTTTAAAAAAGAGAGACCGTTAACACATCCCTGGAAATCAGCGTTGGTCTGGGTTTTTCCCTGTCCAGCAAAACAGTTTGTAACCACTCAAACATTTGGAGTGAGGTGATGCGATGTAACAATGAGCAGCCCCCTGTTTTAGATGGCCAAATACTTTTACAGTGAAGATTCTTCTCTCCATCTGACAGGTAGTATCAAGCTATAATTTGCTTACATTTCATGGGGATCACGCACTTTGGAATGGACTTAATTACTGGGGACAGAAAGGCATTTCAACCTCCAGCAAAATAAATGTAGTGGATTGTTGGGTTACGTTTTATTTCTAGCTGAAAAGTTATCTGCGTAAAAATTTGCTTTCCATCTTTTACAATAAACGTTTAGCCATTCCGATGCTTCAGTTAGATTGGAGGGAGAGCATGGCAACAAATTTAAACAAAGATTGAAGGCACATAGCTGGAGTGTGGGGTGGAGGAAAGCCATCCAAAAACATCACTGGGCTGGTTTGGAAAAGCCAGACTTGGGATCCTTACAGAGGTAAATTAGACTTAAAATTAATAGAGTTGCTCAAAAAGTCTTAACATAAGTACCAAGAAATGTTACACTAAAAAACAACCTAAGCATCCAAAGGTATGGAAATAAACAGTTCAGAGAAGACAGCTATCTATCTAAATAGGTTACATGATTTGTGAGGCCATTAAATATACATAGCTAAATTAGGATATTCAAAAACCAACTTTAACTCTGCTTCCCTTCACTGGCCTACCATCCACCCAACAGGGATAAGGCTTATATCATAAGCACAACTTTAAAAGTATTTGAAATCATTGACTATGAATATAATACAATAAAGGCCATCTATCTTAGGTATTGCTAAGGCATCTGTCACAGTGCTATAGTATCATACTATATTCTGAAGCTACATTGACTCCTTTATCTCCTTGGGAAATAAGAAATGGAGCAAGGACCATCTTTTTGTTCTTTGTTTTGTACAGGAGTCATTAGATCAAATTTGAGTGAGTGGTATTGTGACCTGGCATGCAGGGTCGCAATGCCACTCAGGTTTGGCCCAGCTGCCTCTCCATCACAAGGGGTGGAGGGTGGCCGGGCAAAATTTGAGTTAGTGGAGTTGTAACCTGACACACAGGGTGTCAGAGCCCCTCAGCACCCAGTGACAAGCCCAGACCTGCTTAGCCTTATGACCCTGTGCACCAGGTCAAAATGCCCCTCATTCAAATTCCACAGGTTTGGGTGCCCACTCCAGTGAGAGGCTTGGGGCAAATTCTCCCCTTTTGCCCACACCTCTGGGCAGCCCCGTTCAGTTTACACACACTCTGCACAAGGGTGCATGACCACACAGGTGCAAGGCAGTGAAGAGCAAGGCTCAGAAAGCCTGCCCGATCACTCCACCCTGTGGATTTCTCTAAAGGGTTTTATGTATGGTCCATTAATAGATGCACCAATAAGGATGTTTGTCAGGGGCTAGATTTTTGTCAGAGACATTTCTTTTTCTAAGTGATGAACTTCTATTTTCTCTTTTTCATTCACTTTTTTTTTAATTCAACTATAAAGATAATGCAAAAAGATAATGGTTTCCTATTTAATGTGATGCAACTGGAGTATAATTCAGATTTATAGATTAGAAAAAATGGTACCAAAGTTTCCATTCTGCTTGTCAAATGCACACAGACATTATGAGAATGCTTGGGGCTGTATTTTCCTCTGAGTTGGGTTTTCATACGATGCTTTAGTAGTTTTGCAAGTCCAGCTATTTAGTTCCTGTTTGGAAGACTGTGGGAGAAAATAGCCTTTTCATAATAACACCTCCCTCTTCTTCTGTAAATAGCTGTTGGTGTATTATCCTTTTGTCATTAAATTCCTATGTTATTGAACTTGCTCCACAGGAAACAATATTTGCAAAGATTGTTTAACTCTGTACAATTTGTGAACATAAACTGTTTTGGATTTTTTGTTTGAAAGTTTAAGTGGCTTCATCATTTCTGGTGATATGTTTTGAGAGTGATGCAATAGAAAGTGAATCAAGTATGTTGAAACTGCACGTACCCTTTTTTGTTTGTGTTTTTTTAGGAGAGTGGGGAAGACACTTAGTACAAATGAATTCAACAAATGCCAGTTGTGAGCAAATAAGAAATTCATTCTTAGTCTTTGGAAAGAATAAGAAATATCTGGCCAGATTGTGATCTCACTTACAGTCCAATGATGTAAATCATAGGACTGGAAGGGACTTAGAGAGGTCATCTAGTCCAGTCCCCTGCAATCATGGCAGGACTAAGTATTATCTAGACCATCCCTGACAAGTGTTTGTATTGACTATAATTGAGATTAGAATTTGGTCAACCAGCAGATATAATAAATGTCTTCACTTTGGTGTAGCAGTTGATTAGGCATCATAACATTTGAGTTCTTTGTTGATATTTGATGATTTAAGTGCATACTAAAAGATTAATCACTAAAAATGAGAAGAAAGGAGATAATGGAGTGAAAGGAGAGGGTAAGGAGAGAGAAAATGAATGTGACAAGTGGTGTGTTACGTACTGATGCTCACTATTCTATTCCGTTCCACTTCAGTCTATTCAGGTTTGTATATTGCACCCATCACCACAGTATCTGAGTACCCATCCTCCGTAGAAGAAAGAAGGACCTGAGTGACTATTTCTTCTCTCACCCATCTCCTCTGACTCGATGAGTGAGAGACAAGGACATGGCTATGAGGGTGTGGGGAGGGGGGAGCAGGGTCACTCAACTCTGCATCATCCTTCCCTGAATAAAAATGGGGTAGCCCAAGGTAATGCCCAAGGTAATACTGACATTGACAGCCTGTGCACCCAATCTGTGCTCTGAATCTCCTCACAGACCTTGGGACATGAATGGCTTGGGAGTGCCACACTCCTTGCCACCTCCATGGACCACATAACCTGCACCCACCACAGGATAATCCTATGGTTTTGTAGCCCTTCTGTGTTTTTCCCATAGGAAGGTATTACAGGGTCATCCCAGACCAAATCCCAGGTGCACAGAAGCAACTCACTGGCCAAAGCCCCCTGGTGGATGGGTGCAGGGTTGTTGGGCATTCCCCCTTGGTCACCACTGTCTGGGTCTCTGTTGGCCTAGTCCTCCAGCCAGGTCACTTAAGAGTTCAGTCCCTTCTGGGAAGGGTGACCAGATGTCCCTATTTTATAGGGACAGTCCTGATTTTGGGGTCTTTTTCTTATATAGGCTCCTATTACTCCCTCGCCCCCACCCCGATTTTTCACATTTGCTTTCTGGTCACCTTACTTCTGGGGTATTCACAGTACCCCACCTTCAACAACAGTCCCAAGTTAACACTAGAGGTCTTTGACTGCTCCTGGGATCAACTCACAGTTTTGTTCACTTTTAGCGCACTGACCCCTTGGGCATTTCTCCGGTTGGAGTCCGATTACCATGTAAACTACAATGGTCTTACAACCCTCCTGTGCTTCCCTTCAGTTCCCTGTTCCTTTGCGGAACATTGGCCCCAGGCAGGCCTCCCTGGAGCCTGGCCCCTCATCTCAGGGGTTCACCACAGGAGATCTCCTTTCGTGTAACTCAGCTCTCCTGCCATGACCCAGCTCAGCTGCTCTGCTTCCCAACCAGCCCCCCCCCCCCGTTGAACCCTTAAATAAGTTCCGTTTTCTCCTTATTTTTATTGTCAGCCATCTTATTTTGATTCCTTGACCAATGCAGTCTAGCTGACATTTTAGCAAATTTCCTTTGATTCAATTTTAGCTGCCCTTTGTCTCATCTGTGTTGTTTTGCTCATTGTTTGTTTCCCTACCTGCTTACTTCTCAAAATAACTTTTCATTCCATTTGCGGCAATTTTACCATTTGGGTCCAGGAAACAACAAAGAATAAAATTTAAAAAGTGTTGGGAAACATTTAGGCAGAGTTTTATTTTTATTTCAAAGCCCAGTCTCCAGCCTTTTCTGAGTTCATCTGTCTTCAGTTTACATGTCACCCTATATAGAACAAGATGATGCTGTAACCATACAAAAATATTCATTCCTACTGATATAGTCAACTGACTAGCTTCTGTATCCAAATTCCTCTTGGAATATAGTCAGTTTTCTGAGCATTCTCTCAGAGTATCAATACATAAAGTCTGATTTTTTTATTTTTGTTAAACAATATGAAAAATATCTATTCAGTAGAGCTGGTCAAAAATAGTGACAATTTGTCACTGTTTTTTGGCAAGTTTTAATGAAAAAAGTGATTTTTTCTATTGATCAGATCTAGTATTAATTTGTGAAAATACTACTGATGAGTGAATTCAAGCAGCTTACTGGGTCTGTTTGAAGCAATATTATAGCTGGGTGAGCTAGTCTGTAGAAAAACAATAAATGATCCAAGTTTTCATTTCAAACTGAAGCCAAACATGAAAAGCTATTTCTGTGCTTCCAATCAGTTTGGAAAAACACTTTTCCCTGAAAGTATATTTCATTTTTGAGCATCTTGCACTTGTGGTCTTTTTGGGCAGACTAGCATCTGGGGCATCTGAGCAGGGCTGGCCCCCCACCTAGCAGTTACAGTCCATGGTAGCACAGTGTACGGGAACCTGGCCCCCCTCCAACAGGTTCCTCTCTGTCCTTCCTCAGGGTATGTCATGGTTTGATGTCTCTTGCAACCTGGCCCACAGGCCTCTCCAGACTGGGGAGTCTCAGCTTTGTGCAGCAGTCCTACTTTTGGAGATACTCTCCTGGCATAACCCCTCCCTTGCAGTGAGTGTAGGTCTGTCTCTCTCCACCCACCACCCTGCTGTGGTGGGTGGAGCGAGACTCCCTTTTAAACCCCTCCTCCAACTGGAGCAGGCCCAGCTGAGGCAGGGCTTCCTAGGCCCAGAGTTGTTCCTGCCCCCCTCTCTCCCCAGCGTGGTGTTTATTCACCCAGTCATAGAGCAGAAATACCTAAATACTGCAAAAAAGTGGCTGCTAGTCTGGTGTTTCCAAGCAGAAAGTTCCAGGAGTCTCGTGAAAGAGACTTTTTAATGAGAGTTCCAGCCCAATTTAGCAAACCCAAAAAAAAAGAAATCAACAAACGATGAAATTAAGCTCTGTGCAGTGAGCCAGCACAAGTCCCATGCAACCCTTACACCCTATTTTGTGGGTCTAAGTAGGACTCAAAAACTCAAGCCTTGAGTGAAATTCACACTGGTACAGATAACCTTTAATTCACAGGGGTGAAATTCCACCAGGCAGAGTACAGTAATGGAAGCATATCACATATTCCCCTTTGCTCTTGAAACGCATATCCTCCCCATACCCCACCACTGCCTCGCCTTGTTTTGCTAGGTCTGATTTTAATGGGAAATCTTTTGAGGTGCCTGTGATGTGCTGAGGGACTCTATTCCAACTGAAGTTGATGAGAATGGAGGGCAGTCAGCACACAATGGAATCCTGCCCCTCTACCGCAAACATGGGCACAGAGAAATAAAATACCTTTATAACAATGTGTAAACATTCAAATAAGCAACTGAACTTTTGCCCAAACCAAGCATGTGAGAGACCCTTTTTTTTTTAAATGCTTGTGCACAGTGCTGTAGAGCTACATAGAAGTGCGACAGGGTTACGTTACTCACCGCTCAACAGCACCTCCTCCTGGCCATTCTGGGGATTAGCTCTGCCTGGCCAACACCCGTTTCTACAGTTTCACTCAGTCACTCCCACTCTTCAGCTTCTTCATGATTCAGCCCTTGAGCCGGGTCACTAAGTAGTTCCCCCTTTCAGAGTAGAGGCCTTCAAAGTCATTCTGCTCACGCAGCCCCAGGTAGTCCTCATACCCATCGCCCTGACCCTGTCACTCCTGTAGTGACCCAAGCAATTCTCTAGTTCACTGCCCCCCAGCAGTACCGATCTGCAGTGGCCGATAGGAGAATCCAAGCCCACCCTCTATTTTGGGTTCCAGCCCAGGGCCCTGTAGCAAGCAATTAAGGTCTGTGGCTACACCTACCTTACTACTCTAGCCCCTAGACCACATCCTACCCTATTTCTCGAGTCCTGCTAGTCAGACACCGCTTTCTCTCGGGCTTCTAGGTCTCATGGGTTCCTATCTCCCCTTCCTTCTCCATTACTCCAGGGGGAGACATTACAGGCTTCCTCCCTGCTACCATCTACCCCCCACACTATCACCAGCCTCTTAGCTTTATAGAATCTCCCTCCTGTTCCCCCACAGGTGAGCTTCTTTATAATCAAGGCTCTCTACACAGCCTAATTCTCCCTAATTTTCTGCTTAATTGGGGGATTGGGTCCACCTGACCTTATTCAGCTCTCAGGGCCAGTGTGGGGAGTACACCCCATCACAAGAGATTAAAGCCCTAGTTCTTGCCCCAAGGAGTTTACAGTCTCAGGTCCTGATACAGTAAGATGCCTTAGCATGGAGCCCTGCAACCACGCAGAATCACACATACCTGATTCTCTGTTACCCTGTACTAAGGCCCTGATCCTGCACCACTGAAATCAATGGGAGGTTTGACATTGCTTTCATTGGCACAGGATCAAACCCCGTATGAGTCATTTATACCAGTGCAGAGTGGTAAAATGGTAGTGTTTATTGATTTGTCATTCACACTAATACACCCACTTTCTATTAGTGTAAATGACAACTCAGTGAGTAGGGTAATAGAGAAGCAGGCCTACATGTCTTTCGTTGATTCTTTTGTACTGCTATAATAAAGACCCCAAGAAGTTGCCATGATAAATAAAAAATGTGTTGTGTGATTCCTCATTTATGAGCTATACTTTAGGGTACCAGCTGATGTACTCCACCTGCAATTCTTTTTGGGGTATGCAGTTTAGTGACAGCCAACAAAACTTCATAGCTTGCTGTTTCACTTAGTGAATGATCCATTCTCTGGCAATATATTTAGCATGGACATTGTCCCAGTTGCATCTGCTAGAAAGTCACATTCAGAAATTTTGGAAATTCTTTTATAGTCCGAATCCAACACTTGTTATTCCAATCTAGTTATTTTAACCAAGCCATTTCATCCATTCTTACAATACACTCCCAAATCCTTCCGAGGCTGATAACCATCCAGCATTCTCCTCATTCAGTTTCCAGTTCCTTTGAGCTCTGAGTGCAGAGGTTTCAGAAGATTAAAATAGAGATGAAACCTGATTGTCGTTACATGCATCTGCTTTAAATTGGGCAGCTCTGTTTATTTTATGGAATTCCAGTGGCTTTCAGTACAACAGTAAAACCCTATTATGTGAACTATATCTTGCTACACAGGACTCTTGTTTTACCGCCATAGTCAGAGTGTCACTGAGTGTTTATCTGCACTGCAAAGTTAACGTGAATTATGAACTTGCCCGCTGCCCCTAATTCAAGTCACATCCACACACAAAACCTCATAACTCAAGTGTGGTGGTGCTTTTAATTCAAACTGGCTGGCCTGAGCGGGGGACTAGACTACAGCTCGAATGAGCACAACAAAATGGCAACTGTTAACACAACCATTCAGCAGTGTGGACACAGACTAGTGCCACTAGTTTTCCAATGCCTTTCCACAATTCCACCCTCCCACTTACCCTTCCTGTGCATCCAGTAAGGGCAAACAAGCTCTCCTCCACTTCACTCAGAAAGAATTCATAGAGGGCTCAGCTTACTTCAGTGTTACAAACCATGGGCCATGCCCCCAGCAGTCTCAGCACCACACACAAGTGAGTAAAGTACCAGTGTGGACACAGCAACTCAAGTGGAGTTACTCAGGAGGAGTAACTTGAATGTAAGTAACTTGAGCTAACACTGCAGTGAAGACATACCCTGACCTTTCCCTGGAATAAGCCTAACTTTCTAATTTAAATAAGCCGTTAGGAATTTGTCAACTAGGGTAAAATTCACCCTCATGCCAAGGGCCAGCACAAGGCCTATGCATATTTTAAATGTAAATGGTGCTTGAACCTTGACCTTCCCTCAGCACGAAGATGAATTCCACCCATAGTGAATTGCTTGCTCTCTGTCAGGCTGAGTTCTGAGGCTAACCCCTTGTCCACTGCACAGCCGACATAGGAGTTTATTCTGCAAGATGTTAGGCACTTCCAGTGAGGTGCTGAGCTCCTTCAATTCCTAGTGCCTCATTGGGAGTCACTTCCAGGAGTTACTCAGCCCTACCCAGGACTGAGTCCATACTCTGGAACTAGTTGCATAGGCTAAGTGAGTTGATCCCAATGAATGCCATTCTGTCGTGTTGTTCAGTGCAAGTGTAAAAAGGATAGGGAGGGACTTCTCAGGCAATAGTCTGTATAACTATGCACTCTCCTTCTTCCGGTAACTCAGTGTAACTCTTTGCTGACACGCAGACCAGAGTTTTGTCTTTTCAGGACTTCTGAAAAAGCATTACACAGAGTTAAACCTCCAGGCTATTGTATGTAAACCCATGAAAAATGGATGTTAGTAATTCCCAGTCAATTTCAATCAGAGGACACCACAAACTCTCTCCATAAAACCAACATTTAGTGCACACAAAACATTGTGAATAGTACTTGGAATGTTACAAATAACTTAAAGCAATTAGACAGTAAATCTATTGGTGTTCTTTGGACACGTTCTTCTGCCCTGTGCCTTTCGTTTCTGTTATAAACATTCAAATATAAGATTTCAACATAACATTGACCATACTTTAGCACACATCAAAAGACATCCCCCTCTGATTTTTTCTCAGAGATGATTCCTCAGGCTTTACAGTGTGACCAAGTGTGTGTGTCACCTGGACTCTTCAGCGCTTGAGAAATGGCAGCACCTCAGTCCTTTCCAACACTTCAGAGCCCTGTCAGCAAACAAACATTCTGGAACAGTGGTTCTCAAACTTTTGTACTGGTGACCCCTTTCACATAGCAAGCCCCCTCAGAGTGTGACCCCCTCCCCCCAACCTTATACATTAAAAACACTTTTAAATATATTTAACACCATTATAAATGCTGGAAGCAGAGCAGGATTTGGGGTGGAGGCTGACAGCTCGCGACCCCCATGTAATAATCTTGCAACCCCCTGTGGGGTCCCAACTCTGTTTGAGAACCCCTGATCTGGAAGGTTCCACAGCCAGCAGCTTTCCAGCCCTTGGCTTAATAGCTGACTGGTCCTCGCAGTTGCTGGTGAAACAGGAGTCTGTAGCCTGTATCCAAAGCAGTACAGGGATTGGGATCAGCAGATAATACAACCATTCTCTGGATCTCCATAATGCTCTCATTCTATAGGGCACCATCTTCTCCTCAAAAGCCCAGCTAAGTCAGGCAAGAATTCACAACCCTCCACCTCACTATATGCTGCCCTATTCTTTAATTGAGACAGAATCCCCGTTTAGCGCCATTAGCTGATAGCTAAATGTAAGTACTTCTTTGAGTGATTGCAAATGTGCATTCCACTCTAACTGTGCACACGCCCCGCACAAAGTCACCAGAAATTATTCCCTCAGTGGTGCACCCATCAGGGTGGCTTGAGTGCCCTCTGTTGCTGTGCACTGCTAGTGCCGACATAAAGTGCCCGGCTGACCCTGCATCTCCTCAGTTCCTTCATATCACCTGTGACGGTCGCTGGAACTGCTCTTCTTGCGTTCACAAGTTCTCTCAGTGAACTTTCTCTGTATATTGTAAATAGTTAGTTATCTGTGTTTATTGCTTTTTCATCTGATTCCCAGTGCTGAGAGATGTTGCGGTCACTGGACTTCAAGTCCTGCTTCTCCTACAACAAGGCTATGCCCCTGAGTAACCTGCACTCCAGCTGCTTGAGGTACCTGGGAGAAGCTTGTGTTGGGGACCATTGCCAGATCTGTAAGGACTTCATGCCCTGCACAATGAAGGATTGTGAGGCCAGGCTAAAGTTCCTGCTCATGGAGGCAGCACTGAGACCTCCATCTGAACCCGGCCAGTTAGACTTGGCATCTTGTGCTCCTTCTACCACACCAGAGTCCCAGCACCAATCACCATTCTCTGTGCCTAGAAAAAGGCATAAGAAACAAGCT